>NC_041393.1:486231026-486232886 GCF_002162155.2 Triticum dicoccoides
TAGAAAAAAAAAATCCTATTAAAACTGCCAAACCTGTATGAGAGTGCGAAGCTTGTTACTACGAATCTCTAGAGTTTGCAGATCGTCAGCAAGGCAAGTTACACTTTGATCATACTTTTCTATACCCAGTTTTTATTATGCATTAGTATTGCTCCTCAAATATTTGCATGAGTAGGATTGGAAACATGTGGTTTGGTTGTAGTACTTGAAGTAGGAACCTAATACCTTTTGATCACCCCGGGAATATACGTTATGTGTATTTATTGCTTAACCATGCTCGTAGATGGGGATTGGATCGTGATTTACACATGGAAGTTGAGAGTTATTAATCATGGATAACTTTAAGGTGAAAACTTTAATATACATCTGGGTGGATTTGTTGAGGCACCCGGGGAACCCAATGTTGCCTATTTAAGGAAATCCCGGAGTATCCGTGTGATTTTTCCTTCGGTTTGCCACCGAGGCTCAAAGGGATCATAAGATTATTCATGCTAGAAACTTCCGTGTGCAGCCACAAGTCATTATGGGCTCTGGCATAGTTGAGTAAGTTGTGTGAGCTCTTGAAGAGGTGGACTAGCAGATGTAGGGGAAAGTAGGTGTACCGGTCCGCCCGGAGTAGAGAGTAAGTGCTTCAGAAAGACTATGTCTCGATCATCCGATCATGGATGCGGTCGAGTCTTGTGGGGAAAAGTGTGCAACCTCTGCAGAGTGTATAAACTAATCATGGTTAGCCGTATCCCCGGTTATGGACATCTTGAGTATCTGGTACTTGAATTATTGATTTGATCTCATCACATTATTTAATTAATTGAATTGGGTTTAATGATGATACTTTTAATTGGGATTTGAGTTGGGGTTACCTTCTCAAATATTGGGCAACTTGGGAGTAGTTAAATAAATTTATTCCTTTGTTGTAGGGAAAAACTAGCTTTATGCAAAATCATAAATTTAGAGCCTCCATCAGCCAAATATTGCATGTAGATTGCATTTCATTGCTTTACAGTGTAACTCTGCCAGCATATTCAATGTGCTGACCTACACTGTTGCAATGTCTCATGTTGCAGGCTACTCAGACGACGAATAAGGTGTGATAGGTCGTTGTTTTGCACTCAGCTATGCTGTTGGAGTTGATGGACTCATTAACCTATGAAGGTTCCGCAGTTATTTAGTTTAGATGGTGTAACGCCCCGGATTCGATGCGCCAGGTGTCCGCCAGTTATTCGCCGTCGTTGCCATGTCATTTGCTTGCGTGTTGCATTTTATCATGTCATCATGTGCATTGCATTGCATACGTGTTCATCTCATGCATCCGAGCATTTTCCCCGTTGTCTGTTTTGCAATCCGGCACTCCTATGTCCTCCGGTGTTCCCCTTTTGCCTCTTTTCGTGTGCGGGTATTAAACTTTCTCGGAATGGCCCGAGGTTTGCCAAGCGGCCTTGGTATAGCACCGGTATACCGCCTGTCAAGTTTTGTACCATTTGGAGATCGTTTGGTACTCCAACGGTTAACCGGGTAACCGTAAAAGCCCCTTTTGTCTTGCAGCACTACACCCCTCCAAAGTGGCCCAAACCCCATCTAACTCCCCTCCATGCTCTCGGTCGTTCGATCACGATCGTGTGGGCAAAAACCGTGCTTCATTTGGACTCTCCTAGCTCCCAGAAACTATAAATATGCCCTCCCCCGAAAATCCCGCAGTCCAACCCTAGCCATTTTCCTCCCCGCGCCGCCGGACGCTTTCTCCTCCCACCGGACATGTCCGCCACCGCCCCCGCGGCAACTCCGGGCATGACACCTGTCCCCGCCGTCTCTCCCACCGCCGCGGCCCGCCGGGCCCAGGCGCAGCCCGCCCAGGCCCGCGTG
>NC_041393.1:486233304-486240493 GCF_002162155.2 Triticum dicoccoides
GTCCCGGCCGCCCGCCGACCCCGGCCGCGCGCCCGAACTGCCCGGTCCCGCCACCGGCCGGCCTCCTCGCCGCGCCGTGCCTCGGCCCCGCCCCGGCCTCCTCCGGCAGTCGCGCCCGTGCCGCCCTTTTCCAGCGCTGCCGCGGTGCCGCCCTGCCGCCGCGTGGCGCCGGCCTCGCCCTGCGCCGCCGGCGACCTCCTCCGCCTCCCCGCGCCGAGATCCGGCCGGATCCGGCGAGATCCGGCCCGGATACGCCATCTCCGGCCCTCCCCGGCGTCTTCCCCGTCTACTCCGGCGAGCTCTCCGGCCATCATCGAAGTCCGTGCAAATCTGGAGGTTGACCCCATTTTTGCCTAAGTCCCGAAATATTTTGACATTATCATGCCATGTTTATCGCATCATATCTCCATGCATACTGCTCCGTTTCGTGCGTGTAATATGTCAAATTGTTTGTATCAACGTGTACTTCATTTCATTCCATTGCATCATGTTCATTTGGGTTGATCTTGATGCCTGAATCTTCGTTGTAAGAGTGCTATGCAATGTTAATCTGCTGAAACTATTATAACATGCTCATTTGTCATTTTTGCCATGTTTGATGTGTGCATCCTATGAGGTTGATGTCTACATGTGTTTTGATCTATGTCATGCCATCTTTACAGTGGTGTATGCCATGTATTTTTGTGATCAATGTGGTGACTAGCACAAGCATGCAAACTAGGCTTCGTAATGTTGCTGATTTTAGTCCCTGTTTTGTTGTTATTTTTATGCCATGTATACTTGATGCTACAGAGAGATCCAAGCATATTTTGAGATACTTCAGTAAGGATGTTTTGAACATGTGGTTTTTCTCTATCCATTCATGCCCCTGGTGGCAATTATGGAGTAGTCTAGCATGTCATTTACTTGCTCTACTTTTGCTACAAAATGTTTCCTGGCAGATTGTTTACATGTTATTCAATTTTGCCAAGGTTGTTGTAGTTGATCCTTGCATGCTATGAACTTGTTTTTTCCTTGGGTAGTTTCATAAACATGTCTTCTTGTTGATGCTATGCTTATCTTGTCATGCAATGACTTGTGGTGAGTGAATCGAGCTTGTTAAGTTGGGTACTTGCTGTTACTGTTTTGCTAGGCTGAATCTGTTATTTCGTGATGCTATGTAAACCTGCTGCTACAAGTCATTCTATGCATAATCTGGAGATGTTCACTAATAGTGTTTTGTTATACATGTTATGCTCTATCCATCCATGCCCCTGGTTGCATTTATAGCCTACTGTAGCTTGTTGTAAACTTGCTCCAAAGTTGCTAAATAATATTGTTGTCAGCCTGTTAACATTAAGTTCAGTTGTTGCCATGATTGTGGCTAGTGTTCCATGCACCCTATGAACTTTCTCTTGCCATGCTTAGCTTCACAAATATGCCCTCTTACTGTTGTTTGCCTTGTCATGCCATGTTTTGCTCTGTAGTGAGCTGCACAAGCTCATCTACATGCCTACTTATCGTTGTTTCTGCCATGTATGAATCTGTCATATAACTTGCCATGTTTACATGGGTGCCATCATATTTTCTGATCCTTTTTGGCTCATGGTCAGTAAAGGACTTTTGTTCTATGCATTTAGTAGTATCATGCCATGCCTTTGTTTGCCATGATAAGTTCCTGTAACATGTTGTTTGATAGCTTTAAACATTTCAACCTGATGTTATTTTCTGCAAAGTCTGAACTGTTATTATTTGCAATCTTGCCATGTGTGTTTGAGCATGTTCTAGTGATTTCTGGAGATAGCTCAGTGTTCATGTTTTGATATGCTTTACCTGTACATCATGCCCATGCCTTTTGTTCTCATGTTGGGGTGCTGTAGCATATTGTTTTGATGCTTGCAATATGCCTAGTTGTTGTTTTGGACAGATTGTTGCTATAACTTGTATAGAGTGTATGTGTGGAACCGTTGCTCCGTTTTGAGGGTGCTCTATATGAAACTTGCTTGATTTTGCATATAGTTTCATATTATCATGTTGCATCCTTGTTTTGAGGTGTTTGCTTGATGTTTGAGTGCATTTTGCATCAATGCCATGTTTAACTTGTTTTGCTCATATCTTCTAGGCCGTACCTCCAAATCTAATGAACTTTATATGTAACTTGACTAGAATCGCGTGTAGATCTTCTTGGTGCATTTTAACTTGCTGTTTAACAACTTGAACATAAGGTTTATTCAGATCCGGACCAACTTCGAAATTTGCATATGAGGACTTACCGGAATTGTTATATGTTGTTCTCGGCCTCATTTAAACTTGCCTTGATGTGTTGCTCTTGTATGCCTCATCTCTTGCCATGAGTAACTTTATGTAGCTTTGTCATGCATCATGCTTGTTGTGCATCATGCCATGTTCATGTGTGGTGTGTTTTACCTTGTTGTGTGCTTCTTCTCGATAGTTCCCGTTCTGTTGCGATCGTGAGGATTCGTTCGTCTACGCTTGGTTCGTCTTCGTGGCTTCATCTTCTTCATGGACTCGTTCTTCTTCCTTGCGGGATTTCAGGCAAGATGACAGCTACCCTGGATCTCACTACTATCATTGCTATGCTAGTTGCTTCGTTCTATCGCTATGTTGCGCTACCTATCACCTGTTTATCAACCTCCCAAATTGCCATGTCAGCCTCTAACCTTTGACACCATTCCTAGCAAACCGTTGCTTGGCTATGTTAGCGCTTTGCTCAGCTCTCTTATAGCGTTGTTAGTTGCAGGTGAAGTTGAAGATTGCTCCATGGTGAACAGGTTTATGTTGGGATATCACAATATCTCTTATTTAATTAATGCACCTATATACTTGGTAAAGGGTGGAAGACTCGGCCTTATGCCTGGTGTTTTGTTCCACTCTTGCCGCCCTAGTTTCCGTCATACCGGTGTTATGTTCCCGGATTTTGCGTTCCTAACGCGGTTGGGTGATTTATGGGACCCCCTTGACAGTTCGCTTTGAATAAAACTCCTCCAGCAAGGCCCAACCTTGGTTTTACCATTTGCCTCACCACCACCTACATTTCCCTTGAGAGTAATTAACCCGAGGGTCATCTTTATTATAGCCCCCCCGGGCCAATGCTTGTCTAAGTGTTGGTCCGAACCAGAGCCACTTGCAGTGCCACCTCAGGGAAACTTGAGGTCTGGTTTTAGTTGTACGTAGTGTTCATTCGGTGTTTCCCTGAGAACGAGATATGTGGAGCTCCTATCGGGATTGTCGGCGCATCGGGCGGTCTTGCTGGTCTTGTTCTACCATTGTCGAAATGTCTTGTAAACCGGGACTCCGAGTCTGATCGGGTCTTCCTGGGAGAAGGTATATCCTTCGTTGATCGCGAGAGCTTATCATGGGCTAAGTTGGGACACCCCTGCAGGGTATAATCTTTCGAAAGCCGTGCCTACGGTTATAGGCAGATGGGAATTTGTTAATGTCCGGTTGTAGATAACTTGACACCAGATTCGAATTAAAATGCATCAACCGTGTGTGTAGCCGTGATGGTCTCTTTTCGGCGGAGTCCGGGAAGTGAACATGGTTTTGGGTTACGTTTGACGTAAGTAGGAGTTCAGGATCACTTCTTGATCATTGCTAGTTTCACGACCGTTCCGCTTGCTCTCTTCTCGCTCTTATTTGCGTACAGCCACCTTATATGCTTAGTCGCTGCTGCAGCCTCACCACTTTACCCCTTCCTTTCCCTTTAAGCTTTGCTAGTCTTGATACCCATGGTAATGGGATTGCTGAGTCCTCGTGGCTCATAGATTACTACGACAACAATTGCAGGTACAAGTTGTGCGATGATCATGACGCGAGAGCGATGTTTGCTTGTTTCAGAGTTCTTCTTCTGCTTCTTCTTCGATCAGGGGATAGGTTCCAGGTCGGCAGTCTGGGCTAGCAGGGTGGATGTCGTTTGAGTTTCTGTTTGTGTTTTATCCGTAGTCGGATGTTGATCTTATGTATGATGATGTTGTATTCGTGTGGCATTCTATGCCTCTTGTATGTATCCCCAACTATTATGTAATGTTGATGTAATGATATCCACCTTGCAAAAGCGTTTCAATATGCGGTTCTATCCTTGATGGGACCTTCGAGTCTCTTTAGGATAGTATCGCATATTGGGCGTGACAAGTTGGTATCAGAGCCTCGACCGACCCTAGGAGCCCCCTTGATTGATCGTGTAGTTTGGCCGTTGTTGAGTCTAGAAGAAAACTGTTTTTTCGGGGTCTAGTTATATCGGAGAGTAGGAATTCTTTTTACTACTCAACCCCTTCGTCGCTCTGGTGAGGAATCTTGACGTAGGTGTTTTGAATTACTCCTCTTCCCTTTTCAAAATTTCTTTAGGATCACGCAGTTGGTTTTCCGATCATTGGTTCTCTTCTCTTTTCATCCGGTGCATTTCTCGTCAAGTTGACTCGAGCCTCTTCATCTTTGAGTTCAATCATCAGTTGTTTTCTTTTCCCACCCGCCCTCCCTTCTTCTTCTCGGAACTGGAGTCTGCAATCGAGTATCCGCCCTACTCGTGCGAAGCCTTGGCATTCTTTCAACCAGTGTTTTCCCTTCAAGATATTCGTCGATTTCCCCTTCCAAGTTGCCTTTGTTTTCCCGCCCTCCCACCCTCTTCTTCCCGGAGTCTCTCGTGTGGAGTTTCTTCAGTCTTCCCTCAATCATTTCAACCGATGAATTCTCGTTTCGGTGGACATTCTTCATCTTTTTTCTTCTCCGGTGGAGTTAATTCTAATTTTTGGTAGTGATTATATTCTTTTCCTCGGCTCAAGTGTTTTCCCTGCTCGTTCACCTCTCGCCAGTTTATCCTTCCGGAGTGTTCAAGACATCTCAGAAGATTCATCTATGTTCCAATTAATTCAAGGTTGTCACCTCATTCAAATATTTCATTTGTTTCGGTGCATCTCCTATCTTTGCAACAATCTTTTTCAACGGTTTTATCTCTTCAGTGGGCCCTAACCCACAGGTCTTTTTCCAGGATCTTACCCGACTCTTCTAATTTCCCCGGAGTTATTCTAAATTCTTTTCAAGTGTGACGTAAGAATGAATTTCATCAGTCAGATGCCATCTCTAAGATCGTTTTCAAATTCTTTTCATTGTTGGCTCAATCCCTACGTTTTTCATTCTCCCGGAGTACCTCAATAATTTTGGTGGTGTTTCTCGTCGTCATTTGAAGATCGCAGAAGAGTTTTCCTTTAAATCTTGTCCGTTCTCTCGAAGATTCGCGGTTCTAGCTTCTTGTTATCCCATCGAATTATTCTATTTGTCAGATATTCCTTTTCTTACCCATCCGGAGAATGTCAGAAGTTCTTTTCCCGTTTCTTTTCACCAGAGGCCATCATTCCAGTTATCGTTATCCAATTATCCCGGTGCTTCGTTCAAGTGTTCTTTAATCAGCTCATGATCTCTGTGTTCTTTTGCATCTGATCCCCTCTAACATATTTGTTCTTCTAATTCTTCCCGGTGATTCATTCTCTTTCATCAATCATTTTCTAATCCTTACGGTGGTTCTTTCAGATTGTTTTCTTTGATTATCATTTTAATTCATTCGTTCTTTCCAATCCTACCGGTGGTTCATGAAGACCTTCTCAAGTTTGCGATATGTCACTTCTCAATCTTTTCCCAACAAGAGTAAGTTGCATGCCAAATCCATTGCTTGTCATCAATTTAATTTGATGAAGGATAAGCATACAATAAATCTTATTCTTATTTCATCCAGATGAGTAATCCCTTCCTTCGGAGTTTGTTCGTGAGGAATAATTTCTAGTTCCAAGTGTTTTCATCTTTTCTTTTCCGGAGTTCAAAATTTCCATGGCCATTTCGTCGGAACCTCCATCTAAATCACCGTAAGGCTCATCTTATTCTTTTCATCCTTCAATTTTATCTCGTCATCCTTTCGTTACCGGATTCTTCACGGTGGCTCGTCATGATTCAATTCATTCCTCAAGTGTTCATCAAGATTCTTATCAAAGGAGCTCAAGTATCTTTCCTTCATGCCTTTTGAAGTGCAATTAGTTCTTCATTTTCTTCTGAAGTGGAGTTTTGCATTTCTTTGTTCTTCTCAGTTATCCAATCATTTCCATTTGTGGCCGGTTATCACCTCATGATCTTGAGATGTTAACTATAAGACCACAACAAGCTTATTCTTTTCGTTGTTGATTATCTCAACAACTCTGTTCAACCCTTCCTTCTAAATTATTTTCATTCCATTCTTCAATTCTTCCAGAGGCTTTGCGTTGTTCATCTCATCAAGTGCCATCCCATCGTGTGAAGTTCATGTTCTTTTCCTTCCATTTTCAACCGGAGTGCTGCCTAAATCCTTTCAGTCTCATTCGTTTCTTATTTCATTCTAACCGGAGTGGTTTCATAGTCTGTTTGATTCTGTGAGCTTTCGATTCTCGTCATTCTCGTCGCTCCTCTATTTTTCTCGAGTGCTCTCGATTATTTGCTTCTTCTCTTGAGTTCTTGTTTCACCTCATCCCTTTTCCCTTCTGTCTCGGTCCTAAGATCTCGGGACAAGATCTCTTGTTAGTGGAGGAGTGTTGTAACGCCCCGGATTCGATGCGCCAGGTGTCCGCCAGTTATTCGCCGTTGTTGCCATGTCATTTGCTTGCGTGTTGCATTTTATCATGTCATCATGTGCATTGCATTGCATACGTGTTCGTCTCATGCATCCGAGCATTTTCCCCGTTGTCCGTTTTGCAATTCGGCACTCCTATGTCCTCCGGCGTTCCCCTTCTGCCTCTTTTCGTGTGCGGGTATTAAACTTTCTCGGAATGGCCCGAGGTTTGCCAAGCGGCCTTGGTATAGCACCGGTAGACCGCCTGTCAAGTTTCGTGCCATTTGGAGATCGTTTGGTACTCCAACGGTTAACTGGGTAACCGTAAAAGCCCCTTTTGTCTTGCAGCCCTACACCCCTCCAAAGTGGCCCAAACCCCATCTAACTCCCCTCCATGCTCTCGGTCGTTCGATCACGATCGTGTGGGCGAAAACCGTGCTCCATTTGGACTCTCCTAGCTCCCAGAAACTATAAATATGCCCTCCCCCGAAAATCCTGCAGTCCAACCCTAGCCATTTTCCTTCCCGCGCCGCCGGACGCTTTCTCCTTCCACCGGACATGTCCGCCACCGCCCCCGCGGCGAATCCGGGCGTGACACCTGTCCCCGCCGTTTCTCCCACCGCC
>NC_041393.1:486240643-486247624 GCF_002162155.2 Triticum dicoccoides
GCCCCCGCCGGCGCCGTCCCGGCCGCCTGCCGACCCCGGCCGCGCGCCCGAGCTGCCCGGCCCCGCCACCGGTCAGCCTCCTCGCCGCGCCGTGCCTCGGCCCCACCCCGGCCTCCTCCGGCAGCCACGCCCGTGCCGCCCTTTTCCAGCGCCTCCGTGATGCCGCCGTACCGCCGGCCCACGCCGCCAGTGCGGCCCTGCCGCCGCGTGGCACCGGCCTCGCCCCGCGCCGCCGGCGACCTCCTCCGCCTCCCCGCGCCGAGATCCGGCCGGATCCGGCGAGATCTGCCCCGGATCCGCCATCTCCGGCCCTCCCCGGCGTCTTCCCCGTCTACTCCGGCGAGCTCTCCGGCCATCATCGAAGTCCGTGCAAATCTGGAGGTTGACCCCGTTTTTTCCTAAGTCCCGAAATATTTTGACATTATCATGCCATGTTCATCGCATCATATCTCCATGCATACTGCTCTGTTTCGTGTGTGTAATATGTCAAATTGTTCGTCTCAACGAGTACTTCATTCCATTCCATTGTATCATGTTCATTTGAGTTGATCTTATTGCCTGAATCAGCATTGCAAGAGTGCTATCATTGCAAGAGTGCTATGCGATGTTAATCTGCTGAAACTGTTATAACATGCTCATTTGTCATTTTTGCCATGTTTGATGTGTGCATCCTATGAGGTTGATGTCTACATGTGTTTTGATCTATGTCATGCCATCTTTACAGTGGTGTATGCCATGTATTTTTGTGATCAATATGGTGACTAGCACAAGCATGCAAACTAGGCTTCATAATGTTGCTGATTTTAGTCCCTGTTTTGTTGTTATTTTTATGCCATGTATACTTGATGCTACAGAGAGATCCAAGCATATTTTGAGATACTTCAGTAAGGATGTTTTGAACATGTGGTTTTTCTCTATCCATTCATGCCCCTGGTGGCAATTAGGGAGTAGTCTAGCATGTCATTTACTTGCTATACTTTCGCTACAAAATGTTTCCTGGCAGATTGTTTACATGTTATTCAATTTTGCCAAGGTTGTTGTAGTTGATCCTTGCATGCTATGAACTTGTTCTTTCCTTAGGTAGTTTCATAAACATGTCTTCTTGTTGATGCTATGCTTATTTTGTCATGAAATGACTTGTGGTGAGTGAATCGAGCTTGTTAAGTAGGGTACTTGCTGTTACTGTTTTGCTAGGCTGAATCTGTTATTTCGTGATGCTATGTAAACCTGCTGCTACAAGTCATTCTATGCATAATCTGGAGATGTTCACTAAGGGTGTTTTGTTATACATGTTATGCTCTATCCATCCATGCCCCTGGTTGCATTTTTAGCCTGCTGTAGCTTGTTGTAAACTTGCTCCAAAGTTGCTAAATAATGTTGCTGTCAGCCTTTTAACATTAAGTTCAGTTGTTGCCATGATTGTTGCTAGTGTTCCATGCACCCTATGAACTTGCTCTTGACATGCTTAGCTTCACAAATATGCCCTCTTACTGTGGTTGCCTTGCCTTGCCATGTCATATAACTTGCCATGTTTACATGGGTGCCATCATATTTTCTGATCCTTTTTGGCTCATGGTCAGTAAAGGACTTTTGTTATATGCATTTAGTAGTATCATGCCATGCCTTTGTTTGCCATGATAAGTTCCTGTAACATGTTGTTTGATAGCTCTAAACATTGCAACCTGATGTTATTTTCTGCAAAGTCTGAACTGTTATTATTTGCAATCTTGCCATGTGTGTTTGAGCATGTTCTAGTGATTTCTGGAGATAGCTCAGTGTTCATGTTTTGATATGCTTTACCTGTACATCATGTCCATGCCTTTTATTCTCATGTTGGGGTGCTGTAGCATATTGTTTTGATGCTTGCAATATGCCTAGTTGCTGTTTTGGACAGATTGTTGCTATAACTTGTATAGAGTGTATGTGTGGAACCGTTGCTCCGTTTTGAGGGTGCTCTATATGAAACTTGCTTGATTTTGCATATAGTTTCATATTATCATGTTGCATCCTTGTTTTGAGGTGTTTGCTTGATGTTTGAGTGCATTTTGCATCAATGCCATGTTTAACTTGTTTTGCTCATATCTTCTAGGCCGTACCTCCAAATCTAATGAACTTTATATGTAACTTGACTAGAATCGCATGTCGATCTTCTTGGTGCATTTTAACTTGCTGTTTAACAACTTGAACATAAGGTTTATTCAGATCTGGACCAACTTCGAAATTTGCATATGAGGACTTACCGGAATTGTTATATGTTGTTCCCGGCCTCATTTAAACTTGCCTTGATGTGTTGCTCTTGTATGCCTCATCTCTTGCCATGAGTAACTTCATGTAGCTTTGTCATGCATCATGCTTGTTGTGCATCATGCCATGTTCATCTGTGGTGTGTTTACCTTGTTGTGTGCTTCTTCTCGATAGTTCCCGTTTCGTTGCGATCGTGAGGATTCGTTCGTCTACGCTTGGTTCATCTTCGTGGCTTCATCTTCTTCATGGACTCGTTCTTCTTCCTTGCGGGATTTCAGGCAAGATGACCGCTACCCTGGATCTCACTACTATCATTGCTATGCTAGTTGCTTCGTTCTATCGCTATGTTGCGCTACCTATCACCTGTTTATCAAGCCTCCCAAATTGCCATGTCAGCCTCTAACCTTTGACACCATTCCTAGCAAACCGTTGCTTGGCTATGTTACCACTTTGCTCAGCCCCTCTTATAGCGTTGTTAGTTGCAGGTGAAGTTGAAGATTGCTCCATGGTGAACAGGTTTATGTTGGGATATCACAATATCTCTTATTTAATTAATGCATCTATATACTTGGTAAAGGGTGGAAGATTCGGCCTTATGCCTGGTGTTTTGTTCCACTCTTGCCGCCCTAGTTTCTGTCATACCGGTGTTATGTTCCCGGATTTTGCGTTCCTAACGCAGTTGGGTGATTTATGGGACCCCTTGACAGTTCGCTTTGAATAAAACTCCTCCAGCAAGGCCCAACCTTGGTTTTACCATTTGCCTCACCACCACCTACATTTCCCTTGGGAGTAATTAACCCGAGGGTCATCTTTATTATAGCCCCCATGGGCCAATGCTTGTCTAAGTGTTGGTCCGAACCAGAGCCACTTGCAGCGCCACCTCAGGGAAACTTGAGGTCTGGTTTTAGTTATACGTAGTGTTCATCCGGTGTTGCCCTGAGAACGAGATATGTGCAGCTCCTATCGGGATTGCCGGCGCATCGGGCGGTCTTGCTGGTCTTGTTTTACCATTGTCGAAATGTCTTGTAAACCGGGATTCCGAGTCTGAACGGGTCTTCCTGGGAGAAGGTATATCCTTCATTGATCGCGAGAGCTTATCATGGGCTAAGTTGGGACACCCCTGCAGGGTATAATCTTTCGAAAGCCGTGCCTGCGGTTATAGGCAGATGGTAATTTGTTAATGTCCGGTTGTAGATAACTTGACACCAGATTCGAATTAAAACGCATCAACCGTGTGTGTAGCCGTGATGGTCTCTTTTCGGCGGAGTCCGGGAAGTGAACACGGTTTTGGGTTACGTTTGACGTAAGTAGGAGTTCAGGATCACTTCTTGATCATTGCTAGTTTCACGACCGTTCCGCTTGCTCTCTTCTCGCTCTTATTTGCGTATGTCAGCCACCTTATATGCTTAGTCGCTGCTGCAGCCTCACCACTTTACCCCTTCCTTTCCCTTTAAGCTTTGCTAGTCTTGATACCCATGGTAATGGGATTGCTGAGTCCTTGTGGCTCACAGATTACTACGACAACAGTTGCAGGTATAGGTTGTGAGATGATCATGACGCGAGAGTGATGTTTGCTTGTTTCGGAGTTCTTCTTCTGCTTCTTCTTCGATCAGGGGATAGGTTCCAGGTCGGCAGCCTGGGCTAGCAGGGTGGATGTCGTTTGAGTTTCTGTTTGTGTTTCATCCGTAGTCGGATGTTGATCTTATGTATGATGATGTTGTATTCGTGTGGCATTCTATGCCTCTTGTATGTATCCCCAACTATTATGTAATGTTGATGTAATGATATCCACCTTGCAAAAGCGTTTCAATATGCGGTTCTATCCTTGGTGGGACCTTCGAGTCTCTTTAGGATAATATCGCATATTGGGCGTGATAGATGGCCTTCAGCCATGATATTTTTATGTAATCGTACTCTTTATGAGGACTCGATGTAATAAGTGTGTGATTTAACTCTATTATAATTCCTTGAGTACTATGTGTGTCAGCATTACCGATCCAGGGATGACACTGATGCACAGAGACTTCGGTCCATTCGGATCGTGGTCGCTACATAAACACAATGCTTGGATAGCATATTATTAACCTTCTAATTAGATAGATCATCATGCAAAGCAACAATTGGAATGGCATTAATCAAACATTTTTCAAATACGATTTTTAAGTTAGCCATGGGAAAAACCGCACAAGAAAGCCATACGAAAATAAGCTATTGCATGCCACAGAGATATAAGATAATCTCAAATATAAGTTCTAAGTGGTATTCCTCAGTTATTCACATATACAAGGATTGTGGTATATGCGCAAGGCATATAACTCCCCCATAATGTGATAATCCATGTATTGTCCACAAGAGGCAAATGAAACCCAACTAAGGATAATTATTGAATGATAATTTGAGTTTTAAATGAGCTTTACATACGATATAGTAACTAGATAGTATTGCACTAACCATACTAGGTGGTATCCACATATATACACATTTAAGGTTTTTGATATGCGTAAAACATAGCACTCCCCTATAATGTGATGTTCCATAAATGTCTCAAAAGAGCCTAAGAAGATTCAACTAATGAAGCAATAAAGGCTCAAAACACACACACAAATATATGAAGTGCATTGCGACCTACACATGTTAGACACCGTAAATCAAGCATACTAGGAGGCACAACATATACAAGCACATGCTAGGTACAAAACCTAAACATGCAATGGACTAGTAACTTTCAATGTAGACAATATATAGAAGTTACCACCAAGAGAGTTATTGGAATGACAAATATGATGATAATTTTCTTGACTTGGATTGAACCATAATTAAAGGCGAAAATCATTTTTCTTCATGAACTAGCCAAGTCTTCAATGCCCTCCAGACACCTATTGATCAAATTTGAGCTTGATGGTCCCCAACCAAGTTGGATCCTAAGAAGTTAGTAACAATAGGCTTGGCAACCCAAATGGACCTATCCACTTTCAAACCACTTTGGGCGCCCACAAACTTGGCAAACACATTGCCAACAATATCCTTCCTTAGCGAATAATGATTATTGACTATAGGAGGCTTAGATATGTTACCATTGGGGCATGATGAAGCAATGTGTCCCTTTTGATGACAAACATAGCAACATTTCCTCCCTTTTCTCTTCTTTGTTTTCTCAACTTGGGGAGCAATAACATGTTTCTTCATGGATAGTGGTAGTTCTTCAACTTGAGATTGAGCTTGAGGCCGCTTCCCATGTAGCTTCTCATTATAAGTCCTTTTCTTCGATGGACAAGATCTCACATGATGTCCAATCTTTTTACACTTAAAGCAAGAAATGTTGGACTCGTTCTTGGCTTGATCTTGTCCCCTTTTCTTGTTGGAGCGAAAACTATGTCCATCATCGCACTTTTCCAAGTCTTTCTTCAAACTAGTGACTTGGGCCTTGAGCTCATTAATTTCCTCTACATGGTTAATTTTAACACTAGAAAAAAGAGGATTAGTGGAAGTAGAAACTTCATGGTTAGAGCAAAAAGACAAGGTGAGCAATTCATCATGAGATGTACCAATATCATATAGAGAGGAATTGCAAGGAGTAGCACATGGCAATAAGGCATTTTGAGTAGAAGATGTGCTAATATCCACATGAGACTCACACGATTTTACCTTGGTGACCATAGCCTCATGAGCTAACTTTAGCCCATCATGGGAGATTAGAAGATCCTCATAACCGCCCGAGAGCTTTTCATGACTTTCTTCCAATTTCCCATAATTGCTATTAATAAAATCAAGTTGAGTCCTTAGCTCAACATTCTCCTTCAAAATTGATGCTTCACATGAAATTGAGTTAGTAGCAAAAGCATCATTATCAATATGAGAGGAGCAAGTAGCAATTAGAGACTTCTCATGAGTTGATTGAAGATCCTCATGAGACTTAGAGAGTTTGATGAGCTCTCCCTTGACATTATTGCATTCAAGGAGAAGGAGCTCAAAATCCTCTTTAAGTTTACCATGAGTAATTTCAATCTCTCCTTTTGAAAATCTTAAGTCTCCAACCGTTTGATAAGCCTTAGCAAGTTCATGTTGAAGTTGTTCACTTTTAGCTTGCTTGTTAAGAAATATATTATTGAGTTTTTCAAAGCAAGCAAGAACATCTTGGAACCTTTTATAAGTGTTATTTTTAGCTCTGTGAAGAGTTTTCCCAATCTCATAGAGATTTTTAGTCAAGTCATCATCGTCGTCATCCTCATTAAAACTATCATCGCTATACCTAAGAGAAGATGATACCTCATCATTACCTTTTGCCATGAGACACATGTGAACAAAGGAGGTTGATGATGATTCTTTTGGAGAACAGGGTTCTTCTTCAATCAAGCGTGCCTCATATTTCTTGATTTCCTCCACACTGTTAGTTATAGAAGAACTAGAGGAAACCAAAGCATTTCTATCATGGCAACAGGGAGATCAAGCGTATCATCACAAACATTTGTTGAGGAATTCTTATCGGATATGCATGGACTATCAACACAATAATTTATACTATTTGTGGTGCTAGATATGCTCAAGTCCATAGAATATACATCACTAACATCTACACAAGCAATATCATCACTAATGAGCTTAACACCATCATCACAAGATATTTCTTCACTCACCATGTCATTACCTTGTAGCACGCCACATGTTGGTGAAGTGGAAGATATTGAAGTGTGCAAGTAATCGGAGGTGGAAGCAATAGAGAGATCTTCATGATTTAAA
>NC_041393.1:486248013-486286920 GCF_002162155.2 Triticum dicoccoides
CATCAAGTTTGGACCCACCATATATATCTCCAAGTTTGGTCCAAGTCTCATGAGCTGACTTGCAAGTTGTGACTGCCTTAAACACTTCAAAGGTTAAAGCTTGATGAATGACAAGAGAAGTATCACAATCAAGATACATATCCTCAATAGATGGAGAAATCCCATCCTTTGCAATAGAAATTCCTACAAGAACAATTCACAAAGCATTTGGACCCATGGCCCGGAAGTGACAAAGCATGCGAATTCTCCATAGGTGATAATTTGTGCCATCCAAATCAAAAGTGTTGGTGTGCACTAAATCACTAGTCGACATCGATACTCTCTAGGCGATGAAGCCTAATAAAGAGATACCTAGCTCTGATACCAATTGAAAGGACCATGATGTCACCTTGAGGGGGGGGGGTGAATAGGCGTTTTAAAAACTTCTACGGATTTGGCTTAATCCTAATGCGGAAATAAACTAAGAGGATACTTTTCAAGCACAAATGCTAAATACACTAGGCTTAACTAAGTGCACCAACAACTTATTATAAATAAGATGAGCACAACAAGGATACTAACAAGAACAAGTAAGTTACACAAACTTACTTGAGCAATATCACAAGATATGGAAGTGTATGGCACAAGTTAGAAATTCATACTAATGACAAGATATTTTGGTAACAAGTATGAATCGCGGGATATAAAGTGTGGGCCTAAATAATCTCTACAAGGAAATAGCCAGCACAATATAATGAAGACAACAATATATAGTGAATGCAAGGTCAAGAAACCAAAGTAAACCACAAGTAGTGGCTAGGGTTAGAAATAACCGAAGACACGAAGACGATGATGTATTCCGATGTTCACTTCCTTGGAGGGAAGCTAGTCACCGTTAGAGAGGTTGATGTTACCACGAAGGCACACCAACGCCACGAAGTCTCACCTATTCTCCCTTTGAGACAACACCACGAAGGCGTTTCTCAACCACTAGTGGTAGGCCTTGAGGCGGCCTCCAAACCTTCAGAAACTATCCAGGGGTTAATCACAAGTTGATTCCTCACCGGAGCACTCCTACCGCCTAGGAGTCTCCAACCTCCAAGAGTAACAACATAAAGGGGGAAATGCTCAAGACTTGCTCAAATCATGAATTCCTTTGGTCACAAGAGGGAGAGGGAGTGGATCTATCACTTGATTGGAAAATCTCTCATGAACTCTCACGAATCTCTCCGGGGTCTAATATTTGGTGCAGGAGAAGTGAGAGGGAGCCTTTTTGTGTTCTAGGGTTCATATGAATGGGTTCCTCAACTTTCTCCCGGGGTGGAAGAAGGCTATATATAGTGGTAGTGCAAATATAGCCGTTGGAGTGTAAGTGGCTGTGTTGGGCCGGACATCCGGGCAAGGGCCAAACATCCGGCGGCTGAGAAAAATGCACATGAACAAAGAAAAACAGAGCCAATGTACATGGCCCGAACATCTAGCCGAGGCCTGGACATCTGGCCAAAGATGGGGCCCCGGACATCCGGCCAAGTGTCGGACATCCGATGGGCACAACCAACATTGCAGCAAGGTTTCCGGACATGGACGGCCGGATTTCCGGGAGGATCCCGGACATCCGAGGCGTCCCGGGAGCCCGGACATCTCGCCATCACAAAAACTGCAGGCGCCCTAAAAGTAAAACATGCATAACTTTTTCATCTGGACTCCGATTTTGATGATCTTGGGCTCGTTTTGAAGCTAGTGAAAAACTCCAGGTCCTGACATAGAGAACCACCCAACATAAGCCAAAATGGAGGGTGAAAATTAAGCAAAGGTTAGACATATACTTTGGGGAACCTAGTTGGCTTTGGATTTTCTTTAGTAGATGTGTAGGCATTTTGTATTTGCATTGGATATGAGTGAAATATGCCTATGTTGGAATATTATGTGAGAGAGAATAGAAATAGAAGATGTTTACTTGAGCAAATCCATTACTAACCCCTTTGATCATGTCGAATATCGGGTTCCGGCAAAATCCTTAAGGTTCGAACTCTGGGGTGCACACAAAGATCTTCTCCCTACCGAAACACGCCCTCAGCCTCGCCGCGGTTCTAAGCTAGATCGATGAACAACACAAGAGACACAAGGTTTATACTGGTTTGGGCCACCATTGTGGTGTGATAACCAAATCCAGTGTGTGGTGTGGTGGATTGCCTCTTGGGCTGATGATGAACAGTAAAAAGGAAGAACAACCTCGCAAGGAGAGGTGTTCTTGTGGTGGTGTGAGGATGAGCTAGGTTCAGATTAGATTCCTTCTACTGTGGTGGCTAGCCCTATTTATAGAGGCCGTGGTCCTCTTCTCAAATATTGAGCGGGAAGGGATCCAACAACGGCCATTTTGAAAGGGGACAGCTAATACAAGCTATCCTGACTAAAGGTGGTCTTCGACTGCCAAAGGCACTGGTGATGACGACGTCTTGGGCTCCACGGTGAACTCCGTCCCGCCGTCCTCCTGGTCTTGGTCCCGTTGCACCATTATGAAAACCTTTGCGTGATGCCTCGGTACTCCGCGCCTGTGCTTGCACCCTTTGCACCAAAGAGGAAACAAGGACACTGCGCAGGCTGGCGCCCGCCTGGTCTTGATCGTCATGGCTTGCGTCATGAGCACCTCGCGAGGTACCCCTCGCCTTGATCTCTCCGCCTCCTCGTGAGCCTGCCTAGTGAGGCCGCCTTTGAGGAGGCCTTGCATCGTCCGCCCCGCGAGGCTTGGCCCCTCGCGAGGGTCTTGAGTGTTTGTTGATGAAGAGGGCCGTACTAGGCCACCGGCTGAGCCACGCTGCAGGTCGCAGGCAGGCAAGTCTGGGGACCCCCGTTCCCAGAACGCCGACAGTAGCCCCCGGGCTCAAGGCATGCTCGGACTTGGCTTAGCAGCAAAGCCAAATGGCAAGTACAGAGCGCCGCGGGCCCCAACAGCCTGTGGCCTTGGTCGCCGTGTGGCAATTGATTGGACGTGGGCGTCTCCGCTTCCCAACGCTGCCTCGTCAACTGCCCGATTTGATGAGTCCCTACTGCATGCAAAACGAGTCATCATTACTGTGATCATGGAGGTCGACAGTTGGCCTCCCCTGGACTATAAATACGGAGAGGCGAGAGCCCCCGTGGTCCATCTCTTCTTGCTCCGCCTGCTTCTTCTCCCTTGCTCCACCTCCATTCTTGACGCCAATGGCACCGATCTGCAGGTTCTCAGCCGAAGAGAAAGGGAAGGCCCCCCGGGAGGGGCCTGACCCGCTCCCGCCGAAGAAACGGCCGGTCCCATGCCGCCGCGATGGGGCTGCGGGGCCAGAGATGACGAGGCCCTGGTACGAGTGACCACCTCCTGGGTTTCCGCTACCTCTGTACGCCCGGGCCGAGGGCCCTGGAGAAAGATACAGCGAGCGACACCGCCCATGCCGTAGACGTGGCCGACGAGCCATGGCAGCGCGCGTTGTTGCTCCTGGGGTCCATGCCGTGGACTCCTCTTGCGAGCTCGTGCTGCACGCTGCGATGCCTCCAAGCACCTGGATCTGCTTCCCTTCATTCTTCGTCGTCGAGATGCCACCGAGGGGGCCTCTCGAGCTTTGGCTGCAGCACACCAACTGCGGTGCTCCGGCGACCGGAGTGGAGGTTGAAGTCATCGCTCCGGGCAAGGTCTTCATGACCCGAGGCTGGGGCGAGGTCGCCCGGGTCTGCCGAACAGGGGGTGCCCTCGTGATTCATTTTGAATATGGTGGCGCCTCCTTGTTGTTCTTCAAGGTCTTCGACGCAGAAGGTCGCTGCCTGGAGTGCTGCCCCAGAGGAGGCAGTCGGGACATCATCGTGGCAGGGGTCGGGCCTGCCATCCGCTTTCCCAACGGCTCCTCCGGTAGCAGCAGCGATGCTTGGGAGTCCAGCGATCTCCTGAGCTCTTCGCGACTTTGGAGACGAGCGACGACAGCTACATGCCCCCGAGCTCGCGCCGTGCCGGAGCAAGGCGGTTGCATCAGGCCGTCGCCGCAGCTGATCTGGATGGGGTTGGCGCCGGTCTCCCATGGCCCACTGTTAATGATGACGTCGGTCATGGAGGCACATGTAGCTAGGGCCCCTTAGGATTCGCGTCTTTTGTTCCCTGCGAGAAATCGAGAAAACACCCCGTGGGAGCATGTAAAGGGTCCGTGATGTATTTTGTTGATATTATCCTTATTATGAAGTAGTGTGGATGCTTGTCTTGTCCCGGCTTGTTCCCCCTTTCTAACCTCGCAAAGGTTTTAGCACTCTACGCTGACAGGTCCCAGTCCCCAGGCAGGCTGCAGCCGTCGCTGGTATGCCAGGTCGTGATGCCGTGGTCAAGGCCAGGAGGTGAGCGGCCCGAGGTCCAGTAAGAGCCCCTGAGTCGTGATGCTCAGGAGGTCCCCTTTAGCGTGCAAGCAACCGCCGAAAGGTGAGAAAGGAAGGCAACGTTGCCGTCACAGAGCCGCATTAAGTGGAGATTCTGTGCTGCATCGATTAGCCGCTCCAGGCGTGAAACTTATCTTGATAACATGGAGTCACTCCTTCGAGTTGCGCCAGACTTGCACGTCGGCGGCTGTGGAGCAGCTAGGTTAGGCCCTCGCGAGCTTCCCCTCTCTTCCCCACACTCTCCTTCGAGCTCTACGTCCTCAGGTCCTGGCCCTCGAGCGAGCTTAGCCACCGCTGGTATGCCAGGTCGCGATGCCGTGGACAAGGCCAGAGGGTGAGGGCTGGAGAGCCAATAAGAGCTCCTGAGTCGTGATGCTCAGGAGCCCCCCTTTTAACGCGCAAGCGGATCGCGTGGGAAAGAGGGAGAGAGGTCATGGTGCCGCCCACTATAGACCTCAGGAGGTTCCTGTAAACTAACACGACAAAAGCACGGGTTGCCATTATGATTGCCGACCAACCATTGGTTACTCCGAGAGAGTGGTGAGGGCACTAAGGGCCTGGTGAGGTGACGCTTGCGGGGCTGCCGCGGTCCAGAGCTCGGCCACTCAGATTTGTCGACGTTGCAGGGACGGACCCATGTGCAAGCGTCGTGCCGGCGTGAGCGGCTCCAGTGGTAGGTGTCAATCGAGCAGGCAATAATCACAGGCGGGTTAAGCATGAAAGGCAAATCAGCTTAGATAAACGCAGAATGGATACATGCCACTTGGTCAGGCCCGAGCGGCTTGGGGATGATGCAGTCCGAGGGGCGCCCCCAGCAAGGTAAACTAAAGACATAAGCAAAAGAGATACATGCCGCAGGGACAGACCCATGCGGCCTAGGAATGATGCAGCCCTGAGGGTGCTCCCAGCTGAAATGAACTCGGAAGATGTCACTTGGTACCATTGTAGCGGGGGTGTTGGAGTAGCTGACAATGCGTCGTGAAGACGCCGACCCTCACGAGCCAATGGAGCCCTGAGCCTTGGGAGGCTCTGGGGGTCCAGGCGGTTCCTTGAGGACCATCTACATCTCCGCCAGGACCGCGTGGTGCCTGGCCTCCTGAGCTACCAGAATGCTCTGCAGATGGCGCTAGTGGGTAGCAGCCGCGTTTGGCAGGCCGAAAGGCATGCAAACGTAGCTGTGCGGCGGACCCTTGCAACGTCCCATGCGCGAAGGCCAGAGGCACTCCTGAGATGCGGCTCGGTTGAGTCCCTTGGACATGGATGCAGACGTGCAGCCCGCCATCCTCGCCTGGATGGGGAGCCACGCCAGGTAAATGGCGATCACCGCGCATGACTCTTGCTTCCCGAAGCTCCTGAGTGGCTTTGGTGATGAACTCCTGAAGGTTGGGCTTTCCTCGCCCCATGCCTTCCTGAGGGAAACGTGCTGCGAAGCACGCCTCCAAGTGGTGCCTGAGCACCTCCCTCGTGATTTTGGCAAAGTCTGAGGCCCTCTAGAAGAGAGCCCCCGAGCCCTGCCCGAGGAGGGCACCAAGCTCACCTTCCTATGCGATGGAAGGAGGCGCCCCTTGCACGAGCGCGGATCCTGATTCGTCACCTCCTGAGATGCCAACCTCCTGAGGCCTTGAGCTGGGCGATGTCTTCTTCTTCTTGGGGACTGCCTCAGGAGGGTTTTCACCCTTGCTGTCCGGGTTCTCGATTGATGCAGCTTGGAAGGCGCGCTCGAGGGAGCACACCGCATCCTTCTCTTCGCAGGGGACTGTGATGATTCCGCCGCTTCCTGGCATCTTGAGGACGTTGTAGCCATGGTGGGTTACTGCCATGAACTTAGCCAGGGCTGGGTACCCGAGGATGGCATTGTATGGCAGGCGGATGTGGGCGACGTCGAAGTCGATGAGCTCGGTGTGGTAGTTGTTGTGCTGCCCGAAAGTGACAGGGAGGCGGACCCGCCCTATCAGGGTGGTGGAGCCGTCAGTAACTCCCGAGAAAGGCTTGGTAGGCTGAAGTTGATCATACGGCACTTGGAGGTTGTTGAACATCTCGACGGACAGAATGTTGAGCCTTGCGCCGCCATCAATGAGGGTCCTGGTAACTTGCACGTTGCTGATGACTGGGGAACAAAGCATCGGGAGGATGCTAGTGGTAGCCGCACACTTGAGTTGATCTGCTGAGCTGAAAGTGATGGCGCACTTGGACCACCTGAGCGGGCGCGTGGCCTCGAGCTTGGGGAGGACTACATTCACCTCGCGAGCAAACTACTTGAAGATGCGCTGAGAAGCTGGGGCCTGGGCACCGCCCAAGATGCAAGCGATAGCACGTGGCTCCTGGAAGCCCCCAGCCCCCTCGTCCTGGTGGTGGTCATCGTTCCTTCTTGGCGGTGGCGGCAAAGGAGGAAGTCCTGCGTTGCCCTGCGGGCGGTCTTCGTGAGGCTGATCCCTCCAGGCTCCCTCGCGAGGCTGGTCCTGCCAGCGATCCTTGCGAGGTCGGTCATGCCACTCCTGGCGAGGGCCTCGGTCATCCCATCGTCCTCTGCCTCGTCCTCCTCCTCGGCCGTAGCCCCGGTCGTTGTGCTCGGGGCGTCGACCGAAGCATCCTTCTCGAACGGCCCTGAGCTCCTAGCATTCGTTGGTGTTGTGGGTGTGGAGGTTGTGGTAGGGGCAGAACGCTCGGCTGCCCTTGGACGACTCCGGCTGGTCCCTGCCATGCTTTGTGTCTGGCTCTGCTGCAAGCACGACCGCTCCTTTGCGCTTCACGTCCTTGGCCTTGGCCTTCTTCTCTTCTGGGCCAGCAGTTGGAAGCTCGAGGAGGGAGAGGCGTCCCTCCTCAGCTCTTGCACACTTGGTCGCCAGGTTGAACAGCTCCAGAGATGTGCACAGATCCTCATGGATGGTGAGCTCCTCCTTCATCTTGACGTCGTAGACGCCATCAGAGAATGCCGAGATGATGGCCTTGTCCGTCACCTTGGGGATCTTGAGGCGGGCGCTATTGAAACGCTAGATGTATTTCTACAGGGTCTCTCCAGGCTGCTGCTTGATGCGGCGCAGGTCACCCGCGGCCGGGGGGCGGTCGCGAGTGCCCTGGAAGTTGGCAATGAAGCGGCTATGCATCTCGTCCCAAGAGGAGATCGAGCCGGGAGGCAGGTTCAGGAGCCAGGTGCGGGCGCCATCCTTGAGCACCATGGGAAACCAGTTCGCCATGACCTTTTCGTCTTTGTTGGCCGCCTCGATGCCCAGCTCATAGAGCTGCAGGAACTCCGTGGGGTCGGCAGTACCGTCATAGCGAGGAGGCAGGTCCGGCTTGAACTTGCCCGGCCAGGCGATGCTACGTAGCTCGGTGGTGAAGGCACGGCAACCTGTTGTGGCCACCGGAGCCCTTTGCAGACGCGAGGCTTGCTCTTGATGGTTCCTGCGCACCGTCGCCAGGGGCAACACGGGGTCTTGACATGCTGGTGCAGGGATGCGGTCTTGTCGTGCTGGTGCAGGGAGCACGTGAGCGCCTTCTTGAGGCCGAGGGATTTCTTGGCAGCTTCTTTCTTGCCGCGCGGGTGCCGAACGCGGTGGGTCACGTCCAGGGGCCGCGCGCCTTGGAGCCAGGGCACCTTCTTGGGGAGGAGGTGGCGGAGGCGCTCCTTGAGCCGCGTCGCCCATGCATGACGGAGGGCGAGGCAGCGAGAGGGACGACGCGGGAGAGCCCCCTGCGGCGCTGACGAGCTCGGTGATGCGAGCGAGCCATTCTTCGTAGAGGTCGTCGACGGGGCGGTAGTGCAGGAGCTCACGTGCCAGGAGCAACGCGGCCTGCGCGTCCGTGGGGGCGCGACGAGCGTGAGACGACGAACCGGCTGGGGTCAGCGATGGAGTGGCGGTGCGGCCTTCCCGCCGCACTAAGGGGTGCAACGAAGATGCTTGCTGCTCGTTCCCCACCGGGCTGGTGGCGGCGTTGGCGGCAGGCGACGAAGAACGACGAGGAGGCCCACCGACGGAAGCCGTCTGGGCGACGCGAGCGACGCGAGCGGCGAGAGCAGCCCGGTGCTCGGCGCGGGCTCGGTGAGCGTCTGCCATGGATGTGACGAAGCGATGGGACGCAGATCAGCGGAAAGAAGATTTCAGCGCACCCCTACCTGGCGCGCCAAATGTCGGATATCGGGTTCCGGCAAAACCCTTAAGGTTCGAACTCTGGGGTGCGCACGAAGATCTTCTCCCTACCGAAACATGCCCTCAGCCTCGCCGCGGTTCTAAGCTAGATCGATGAACAACACAAGAGACACAAGGTTTATACTGGTTCGGGCCACCGTTGTGGTGTAATGCCCTAATCCAGTGTGTGGTGTGGTGGATTGCCTCTTGGAATGATGATGAACAGTACAGAGGAAGAACTACCTCGGGAGGAGAGGTGTTCTTGTGGTGGTGTGAGGATGAGCTAGGTTCAGATCAGATGCCTTGTATTGTGGTGGCTAGCCTTATTTATAGAGGCCGTGGTCCTCTTCCCAAATATTGAGCGGGAAGGGATCCAACAACGGCCATTTTGAAAGGGGACAGCTAGTACAAGCTATCCTGACTAAAGGTGGTCTTCGACTGCCAAAGGCACTGGTGATGATGCCGTCTTGGGCTCCACGGTGACCTCCGTCTTGCCGTCCTGCTGGTCTTGGTCTCGTTACATTGATATGGAAACCTTTGCCTGATGCCTTAGTACTCCGCGCCTGTGCTTGCCCCCTTTGCACCAAAGAGGAAATGAGGACACTACGCAGGCTGGCGCCCGCCTGGTCTTGATTGTCATGGCTTGTGTCATGAGCACCTCGCGAGGTACCCCTCGCCTTGATCTCTCCGCCTCCTCGCGAGCCTGCCTGGTGAGGCCTCCCCTGAGGAGGCCTTGCGTCGTCCGCCCCGCGAGGCTTGACCCCTCGCGAGGGTCTTGAGTGTTTGTTGATGAAGACGGGATGTACCGGGCCACCGGCTGAGCCACGCTGCAGGCCACAGGCAGGCAAGTCTGGGGACCCCCGTTCCCAGAACACCGTCAGATCCCCTCTTAATAGTGCAAGATCCCTATAACTCACGAATCATAAAAGAACTGTACTATATAGCTTCATAAAACTCATTTTTGAGCATATATCCTTTTTGATGGCATTGACCCTCACATCTAAAGCCAAAGGAACTAATACCTTTGACAAAAGCATTCCAACTAAGCTTGATGTTGACATTTATAGTTGGTTCAAGTTGGAACAATGATCTTAATCATGACATTTGGTGAAGGCTTCAAATAGCTCCCCCATAAGCCATGTGGGGAGCATTGCATTATATTCATCTTCATACGTTCATGATGTGATCATCCACAAGCTTCCAGCATGTAATCCTTTGGGGTGGCTATCTTGAACTTGCCCTTGTCAACAATGGACATCAACACTTGATGTTATCCTCTCATGGGCACTTGAAATCTTTCTCTTGATGTAAGTCCATGATAATCACCTAACCTACATAGATATATGAAACACATAGAATGGGTTAGTACACAAAGCGCAATTGACAAGTTCTTACCATACCACAAAATCTCATGTGGCAATGCTTTGCGGTTGTGTGTTGACCATCTTTGAGTTCAATCTTTGATCTTCATCTCGGTCAACATTTATATTTGCTCCATGACTAATCTTGATGTATTGAAGGCCCTATTGATCTCTTCACTATGTTTCATTGCTTCAAGACATGATCACCAGTATCTTAATTCACTATGTCCATATCAAGTTTCTCCATAAATATCATATTGGACATCATTTCCTCATTTTCATGCTCCAACATAGTATCTTGAGAGGCAAACTGAATTCTTAACTTGAATTACTTGCTTCAAGACATAATCATCCACAACTCAACTTATGAGCTCATAATGATCCTATCTTCAAGCATATGTAGAATTCTTCTCTTTAATCATTCTCTAAAGATCTTGGTCCATCATGGTTCAACCCATAAGCTTAAGCATGAGAACGTCTGAGATCCTCAATGAACTCCATATAGATCACATCTTGTTCATCACATAGGATTCATCTTGATCATATTTGATTCAATCATTGAGCTCAATCTTGATGCGCAACTATATGTATATGGCATTCATTACGAATCCATTCAATATCCTTCTTGCATCGCCCAAGGAACAAGCCTTCATATATAACTTGATGCCATTGTTTCTTCATAGGAATTGTCATTCATTATAAAGTCTCAATGCATACATTTGTGTTAGATGGATTTCATCCCTCAATTCATCCAGTATTCTTCATGCATTGCAAATGGAAATTTCCGTCACATGTATATCTCAATTCAAACATTAGTCCATAAAGATTGTCATTAATTACCAAAACAACACATGGGGACTACATGTACTTTCACATGTTCCTTCATGTTGTTGGCCATAACCAGAGGTTCAGGGTTGTCCACAAACACGTTTAAGAGAACAATGAAGACCATCTCAAGGTACTTCAAGCAAGTTTGTATCCTGTTGGGGAGCTCAGAGGAGAGATGATCAAGTGTAACGCCTCGGATACAACTTTCCATGTTCGTAACTCCAACTCTTACCTTTTCCAGAGATGCAATATGTTATTTCCTCCATGGTTGGGTTTTTGTCTTTTGTTTTGCATTTTGTTCATGTCATGCATTTCATCTCATGTCATCATTCACATTGCATCGGCATCATTTTCATAAAACTTGCATCCGCTCGTAGTTGCCGCTCCTCGCTTCTCTCCATTGCGTTCGTTGGCCGTTCCAAGACCAACCACACACTTGCACACATTGGTCTTATCTCTCTCTCTGCACAGTGCTCAGACCCCTCACACGCGCCCGAAAGTTGTCCCGAACCCGACCCGCTCTGTCATGACCGATGGGTCCGGATCATCCCCCAACATCCCTAAAACATCTCCGTTTTCTCTTTTGGACTCCCTAGCTTATTTTTCTCGGCCGCCCGATTATGATCGGAGGGACCGATTAGCCCCTAAGCCAACCACCTGCCATATATATAAATCGATAACACCCTAGCCTAACCCTATTCCCCTCCTCGCGCCGCCACCCAGTCTCCACCTTCCTCGGGATCCTCCCCGAGCAGCCGAGCCAGCCTCCCTCCATCCTCGGGAACCCTCCTGATCCAGCCACCAGTTCTCCTTCGTTTTCAGCACCACCCCAACCGGCAGCCTCCACCTTGCCCCGATCCAAATCCACCGAGCCCACCCGCGTCTGAACCAACAACACCCGATCCCCTCTGCCCGAGCATGTTCCCAAGCGAGCTCTCGCTCCATCTGTGCCTCCTCACACCCGAGTCTGCTCAACCCCGCTGTCGTCCATGAGCTGCCTCGCGCCCTCGCCTCGAACACGAGCGCCCATGGCCTTGTGCCCCTGCCGTCCTAGCAGCAGCAACAACATCCTCGCCGTGCCGCCTCAGATGAGCACCGTCCTGACCCTGCCGTCTCTTGCGCCTTCTCCTTCCCGTCATGTTTCCCCTCTCTCTCTCTCATGCCTCTGCCTCTCTCTCACAGGGAACCACGTTGAGGCCATGGAGAAATTGCAGCGCCGCCGCCCTTGGGGTTCATCGCTGACGGCCATCCCCATCGTCCGCCTCTGCTTCCTTGCTCTAGATCGGCCGCCAAGCAGCCGCCTTCCTCCGCAGCAACCCAATGCCGCCGCGCCCAAGCTCCTCCTGCCACGTCTGCAGCCCGCCTCCTCTCTAGTGCCCCGTCAAGTCCGCCGCCGCGCCATGGGCGCCTACCTCCTAGTCCAGCGTCGGTGCCCTGCTCGCCTCCTATGCTTCGCCCCTGTACGAGGTGGACGAGCGCCTCGCTCGCGTTGACCGACCCTACCTTGCTGACCCGCTCGCCTCGTTCGATCCAGCCTGCCAACAGCCAGATCCACCAAGCCCAACCGGCCTCCTCCAGCCTTTGCTTCGAACCGGGCTGAAGCCCAAGGGTGAGCAGCCCCCAGCCCCTCCTATGCACTGCTAGCCCAATCAATTTCGGCCCGATTCATGTTTTTTTCCGCGAAACAATTTTAGCTAATTATCCGGGATTTACTGTTTTACAGAAAAGTCCCTCTAGATCATGCATTTAATAACTCACAAACCATGCATCATATGTAAATAATTTATACATGTAAAATGTTTAGTTTTTCATCTAGTTTCATAATCAGCCATTTTCAACCATGTTTAAAATGTTAAAATTGCTGTTTGTTTACATTTGCACAAATGCCATGTTAAAATGATTTATTTCATAACTAAATAACCGTAGCTCCATTTTAAATAAACTTTATATGTAAATGGGATGGAAAATGCATAGATTAACTTGGTGCACTTTATTTTCCTGTTTAACAACAATAAAATATGTTTTAGGGCAGAACAGTACCAAATCTAAAATATGCACATGGGGATTTTTTGGAATTGTTGTTTGTTGTTCCGGCCTCATTTAAACTTGCCTAGATAGGTAGTTTTCATATGCTTCACCCCTTGCCATGTTTAACAACATTTAATATAGTTGGGTACATAAATGAGAGAGAACTAAATATTTGATGTGGTGTTTTGTAAATATGCAACTCGTTGCATATTGAGCTCCACTTAACTTGTAGTATTGTTTGTTGCACTTTGCCATGCCATGCCTCATTAAACCGGACATGCATCACAATTGATTGGGCATCATGCCATGTTTATGCTTGTGCATTTACCATGTTGTTTGTTTCTTTCTGGTGTTGCTTCTTAGTTCCAGTAATGTTGCGATTGTGAGGATTTGTTCGACTACTCCCGTTTGTCTTCTTCATGGACTCGTTCTTCTTCCTAGCGGGATTTCAGGCAAGATGACCGTCACCTTGGATCTCACTACTATCATTGCTATGCTAGTTGCTTCGTTCTATCGCTATGTTGTGCTACCTATCACTTGTTCTTCAAGCCTCCCAATATGCCATGTCAGACTCTAACCTTTTCCACCCTTCCTAGCAAACCGTTGTTTTGGCTATGTTACCGCTTTGCTCAGCCCCTCTTATAGCGATGTTAGTTGTAGGTGAAGTTGAAGATTGCTCCATGGTGGACAGGATTATGTTGGGATATAAAAATATCTCTTATTTAATTAATGCATCTATATACTTGGTAAAGGGTGCAGGGCTCGGCCTTATGCCTGGTGTTTTGTTCCACTCTTGCTGCCCTAGTTTCCGTCATATCGGTATTATGTTCCCGGATTTTGCGTTCCTTACGTGGTTGGGTGATTTATGGGACCCCCTTGACAGTTCGCTTTGAATAAAACTCCTCCAGCAAGGCCCAACCTTGGTTTTACCATTTGCCTCACCACCACCTACTTTTCCCTTGGGAGTAATTAACCCAAGGGTCATCTTTATTTTAGCCCCCCCGGGCCAGTGCTTCTCTAAGTGCTGGTCCGAACCAGAGCCCTTTGCAGCGCCCCCTCAGGGAAACTTGAGGTCTGGTTTTAGTTGTTGATGAGGACATCAATACCATTGTTACACCCACAGGCCCTGCTGCTATACATACTGGACCAATTACTAGAGCTCGCGCACGCCAACTAAATTACCAGGTACTTTCGTTTCTTGGTAATGATTCTAATGTTCATGAGAATATGATGCTGCCTAAATTGGATACATTTGTTTTGCTTACAAATGAAGGGCCTAGCTTGGAGAAGGATGAACATTGGAGCAAGAACAAGCATGGAGATGATGGCATGCGCAAGGGAAACAAGAACGGAGTTACAAGTGATGATTTCAGGACTTTGAAGCCACCATAATGGGTGCATGAAGCCTTGGACGAAATATACAAGATGCCACTTCATAAATTTCGTCCCGAGGCTATTTTAGGTGCTGCGTCACCTTATTATTGGGCCAGGCCCATGTAATTTCGAAATACATAAGTATAGGCTATTTTTAGAGTCAGTATGTGTGGGGAAACAAGAGATAGGGTTGATTTCGGACCCCTCCACCAAGGGCCACGAAATTCCGCCCCTTTTCCTCCATATATACAGCCCTTAGGGCATCATTTAGACTTTGGGTTTTGTTTAGATTAAAAGTTCGCCATAGCTGCAACTTCGCGTACTTCGTTTGTGTTCAACGACCAGACAAAGACGTCACAGAACCCCACCTTGATCAATAAAGCTTTCATCTTATATTCGCAATCTGGATATTGCGAATATAAGATGAAAGCTTTATTGATAAAGGTGGGGTTCTGTGACGCCTTTGTCTGGTCGTTGAACACAAACGAAGTACGCGAAGTTGCAGCTATGGTGAACTTTTAATCTAAACAAAACCCAAAGTCTAAACGATGCCCTAAGGGCTGTATATATGGAGGAAGAGGGGGGGGATTTCGTGGCCCTTGGTGGAGGGGTCCGAAATCAACCCTATCTCTTGTTTCCCCACACATACGGACTCTAAAAATAGCCTATACTTATGTATTTCGAAATTACATGGGCCTGGCCCAATAATAAGGTGACGCAGCACCTAAAATAGCCTCGGGACGAAATTTATGAAGTGGCATCTTGTATATTTCGTCCAAGGCTTCATGCACCCATTATGGTGGCTTCAAAGTCCTGAAATCATCACTTGTAACTCCGTTCTTGTTCCCCTTGCGCATGCCATCATCTCCATGCTTGTTCTTGCTCCAATGTTCATCCTTCTCCAAGCTAGGCCCTTCATTTGTAAGCAAAACAAATGTATCCAATTTAGGCAGCATCATATTCTCATGAACATTAGAATCATTACCAAGAAACAAAAGTACCTGGTAATTTAGTTGGCGTGCACGAGCTCTAGTAATTGGTCCAGTATGTATAGCAGCAGGGGCTGTGGGTGTAACAATTGTATTGATGTCCTCATCACTTTGCATCTCTGAATTGATTATTGCTGACCCTTTTTGCTACCATATTATAAGCCTTCCCAGCTCCACATACATCTACATCGTGCGTTTGACTCTCCCTGGTAATCGCTCTATCCAAGCTTTGAGAGTTTTGACTACAACGGTTGCCGATCACCGCCTGTTGCTGGGTAAGAACTGGTAAGAATTTGAGTTTTGCTTGACGGATTTGTGACACCCACCACCACCACTTGTTCGTAGTCTGTAGGATCATATTCTTGTGTGTTTCTATTGCTGCTAACCATGCCAGGATCACAAGCCGACGAGATTGACTGGGAGAATTTATCGAACAAGGAGCTTCATGATAAGTTTCAGCAAATGATGACTGAACAGGTGCAAGATGTGCTGAACAATTTTGAAGAGGCCATGGAGAAGATCACTGGCCTTGAGAAGACGTTTGAAACAAAGCTCGATAACAAGTTTAATGAATTGCTCGCGCGTCTTCCACCACCACCACCCGCTGCACCTAACGCACCTCTCCAACAACAACAACAACGACTACCTCCACGTCGCGAAGCAGACCTCCGCCGAGCAAGCCGTGTTCCTCTTGCGTTTGGCCAAACTGTTGGTGCTGCTGTTGATACTTCTGTGGCTCCTGCTGCTGATGCGGAGGTGGATGATTATGTGGGAGATTATGAGGATGAGGTTGATCAAAATCAACACTACGTGCAGCCACCTGTACCACCACCAGCAGGTCGACCTCAGGTATATATTCGTAATGGTAGGCCTGCACCACCACCTCAGGTACGAGATGATGTCCATATTCCTAAACTGAAATTGAATATTCCACCATTTGAGGGTAGATATGTTCCTGATATATATCTTACTTGGGAGTTAGAAACTGAACAACGATTTACATGTTTACAATATCCTGAGGAGAGACGAGTTGCTGCTGCTGTTTGTGCTTTCACTAGTTTTGCATGTGTATGGTGGTCTGAACATTGTAGATTATATCCTATTCCAACTACTTGGGCTGCTTTGAAAACTGCTATGCGTACGCGTTGGGTTCCACCATATTATCAACGTGAATTGCTTCAAAAATTGCAGCGGTTAAGACAAGGGAAAAATTCTGTAGAAGAATATTATCAGGAATTACAAACTGGCATGATTAGATGTGGTATTGTTGAGGAGAATGAAGCTATGCTTGCACGTTTTCTGGGTGGATTAAATAGAGAGATTCAGACCATTCTAGACTATAAGGAGTATACTAATATCACTCGTTTATTCCATCTTGCTTGTAAAGCTGAACGTGAAGTGCAGGATCGACAAGCATTGGGGCGAACTAACTTTTCTGCAGGCCGACCTTCATCATGGACACCACGTGCATCTTCTACGTCAACTGCACCAGCACCTCCATCCGGTGCCACCTCCAGCCGTGATACAAGAAAACAGGCACAACCACCATTATCTGCCAAGAGCGCACCTGCGGGGCCTGCACAGCGTTCTTCTTCTTCCATGGCATCAACAGGGCACACAAGTGATGATGAGGACATCAATACGATTGTTACACCCACAGCCCCTGCTGCTATACATACTGGACCAATTACTAGAGCTCGTGCACGCCAACTAAATTACCAGGTACTTTCGTTTCTTGGTAATGATTCTAATGTTCATGAGAATATGATGCTGCCTAAATTGGATACATTTGTTTTGCTTACAAATGAAGGGCCTAGCTTGGAGAAGGATGAACATTGGAGCAAGAACAAGCATGGAGATGATGGCATGCGCAAGGGGAACAAGAACGGAGTTACAAGTGATGATTTCAGGACTTTGAAGCCACCATAATGGGTGCATGAAGCCTTGGACGAAATATACAAGATGCCACTTCATAAATTTCGTCCCGAGGCTATTTTAGGTGCTGCGTCACCTTATTATTGGGCCAGGCCCATGTAATTTCGAAATACAGAAGTATAGGCTATTTTTAGAGTCCGTATGTGTGGGGAAACAAGAGATAGGGTTGATTTCGGACCCCTCCACCAAGGGCCACGAAATTCCCCCCTCTTCCTCCATATATACAGCCCTTAGGGCATCGTTTAGACTTTGGGTTTTGTTTAGATTAAAAGTTCGCCATAGCTGCAACTTCGCGTACTTCGTTTGTGTTCAACGACCAGACAAAGGCGTCACAGAACCCCACCTTGATCAATAAAGCTTTCATCTTATATTCGCAATATCCAGATTGCAATCTCAATTTCTTGCTTGTTCTTCGTTTGCTCGCAGGAAACAGACCCTCGTGGTCAGGTTGATCGTGCTCCGGCGTGGTCAATAACCTCTCGGAGTTGGTTTAGCGATTGCTAAGGCGCGACGTCCTCGCACGTTCGTAGTCGGATCGTCAAAGTCGACTTCCACCAAAGCGAAATCCACCATCTCATCGAAAGACGGGACACCTTTGCCTCTATCAAGTGATAAGTTTCAGCAAATGATGACTGAACAGGTGCAAGATGTGCTGAACAATTTTGAAGAGGCCATGGAGAAGATCACTGGCTTTGAGAAGACGTTCGAAACAAAGCTCGATAACAAGTTTAATGAATTGCTCGCGCGTCTTCCACCACCACCACCCGCTGCACCTAACGCATCTCTCCAACAACAACAACAACGACTACCTCCACGTCGCGAAGCAGACCTCCGCCGAGCAAGCCGTGTTCCTCTTGCGTTTGGCCAAACTGTTGGTGCTGCTGTTGATACTTCTGTGGCTCCTGCTGCTGATGCGGAGGAGGATGATTATGTGGGAGATTATGAGGATGAGGTTGATCAAAATCAACACTACGTGCAGCCACCTGTACCACCACCAGCAGGTCGACCTCAGGTATATATTCGTAATGGTAGGCCTGCACCACCACCTCAGGTACGAGATGATGTCCATATTCCTAAACTAAAATTGAATATTCCACCATTTGAGGGTAGATATGTTCCTGATATATATCTTACTTGGGAGTTAGAAACTGAACAACGATTTACATGTTTACAATATCCTGAGGAGAGACGAGTTGCTGCTGCTGTATGTGCTTTCACTAGTTTTGCATGTGTATGGTGGTCTAAACATTGTAGATTATATCCTATTCCAACTACTTGGGCTGCTTTGAAAACTGCTATGCGTACGCGTTGGGTTCCACCTTATTATCAATGTGAATTGCTTCAAAAATTGCAGCGTTTAAGACAAGGGAAAAATTCTGTAGAAGAATATTATCAGGAATTACAAACTGGCATGATTAGATGTGGTATTGTTGAGGAGAATGAAGCTATGCTTGCACGTTTTCTGGGTGGATTAAATAGAGAGATTCAGACCATTCTAGACTATAAGGAGTATACTAATATCACTCGTTTATTCCATCTTGCTTGTAAAGCTGAACGTGAAGTGCAGGATCGACAAGCATTGGGTCGAACTAACTTTTCTGCAGGCCGATCTTCATCATGGACACCACGTGCATCTTCTACTTCAACTGCACCAGCACCTCCATCAGGTGCCACCTCCAGCCGTGATACAAGAAAACAGGCACAACCACCATTATCTGCCAAGAGCGCACCTGCGGGGCCTGCACAGCGTTCTTCTTCTTCCATGGCTTCAACAGGGCACACAAGTGATATTATTTGTCGTCGTTGTAAGGGAGGAGGTCATTATGTGAGGGAATGCAAATCTCCACGTGTGATGATTGCTACTGCGGATGGTGGATATGAGTCCGCTAGTGACTATGATGAGGAGACATTGGCTCTTATTACACGTGAAGAACATGGTGGAGATGATTCTGATCATGAGACGCAATACATGGCTCCTGAAGACGCTGACAGGTATGAATGTTTAGTTGCTCAACGTGTTTTGAGTGTGCAGGTCACACAAGCTGAGCAAAATCAGAGGCACAATTTGTTCCATACCAATGGAGTTGTGAAGGAACGTTCTGTGCGCGTCATAATAGACGGAGGGAGCTGCAACAACTTGGCTAGCATGGAGATGGTGGAGAAGCTTTCTCTCACCACAAGACCACATCCACATCTTTACTACATCCAATGGTTCAACAACAGCGGCAAGGTTAAGGTAACACGTACTGTTCGTGTGCATTTTAGTATCTCTACATATGCTGATTATGTTGATTGTGATGTGGTACCTATGCAAGCATGTTCCTTATTACTTGGTAGACCATGGCAATTTGATAAAAATTCTGTACACCATGGTAGAAACAATCACTATACTCTTGTTCATAAGGATAAAAATATTACTTTGCTTCCTATGACTCCTGATTCCATTTTGAAAGATGATATTAATAGAGCTAATAAAGCACAACAGGAGAAGAATAAGAGTGAAAATCAGATTGTGGCTAAAGAATTTGAGCAACAAATGAAGCCTAATAATAAACCATCTAGTGTTGCTTCTGAAATTAAATTGAAAAGTGCATGTTTATTTGCCACCAAATCTGATATTGATGAGCTAGATTTCAGCAAATCTGTTTGCTATGCTTTTGTGTGCAAAGAGGCATTATTTTCATTCGAGGACGTGCCTTCCTCTTTGCCTCCTGCTGTCACTAACATTTTGCAGGAGTTCGCTGACGTTTTTCCACAAGACGTGCCACCGGGATTACCGCCTATTCGAGGGATTGAGCATCAGATTGACTTAATTCCCGGTGCTTCACTGCCAAACCGTGCACCATACCGTACCAATCCAGAGGAGACGAATGAGATTATGCGTCAAGTACAAGAGCTTCTCGACAAAGGTTATATACGCGAATCCCTTAGTCCTTGTGCTGTTCCTATTATTCTAGTGCCGAAAAAGGATGGGTTGAATTCATTGAGACTTTCCCTTATGTCATTAAACACAAGAAGGGAAAAGAAAATGTTATTGCTGATGCATTGTCTCGTCGCTATACTATGCTTTCACAACTTGACTTCAAAATATTTGGTTTGGAGACCATCAAAGATCAATATGTGCATGATGCTGATTCTAAAGATGTAATGCAGAATTGTAAAGAAGGAAGAATGTGGAACAAGTTTGTTGTTAACGATGGATTTGTGTTTCGTGCTAACAAGCTATGCATTCCAGCTAGCTCCGTTCGTCTTTTGTTGTTGCAGGAGGCGCATGGAGGACGATTAATGGGACACTTTGGCGTGAAGAAGACGGAGGACGTACTTGCTACACATTTCTTTTGGCCAAAGATGAGACGGGATGTTGAGCGTTTTATTGCTCGCTGCACTACATGTCAAAAAGCTAAGTCACGACTCAATCCTCATGGTTTATATATGCCTTTGCCTGTACCTAGTGTTCCTTGGGAGGATATATCTATGGACTTTGTTTTAGGTTTACCTCGAACAAAGAAGGGGAGGGATATCATATTTGTTGTCGTGGATAGATTCTCGAAAATGGCACACTTTATACCATGTCATAAAAGCGATGATGCTGTTAATGTTGCTGATTTGTTCTTTCGTGAAATTATTCGCTTGCATGGTGTGCCAAATACTATTGTTTCAGATCGTGATACTAAATTTCTTAGCCACTTTTGGAGATGTTTATGGGTTAAGTTGGGGACTAAACTGCTTTTTAGTACTACTTGTCACCCCCAAACTGATGGCCAAACTGAAGTAGTCAATAGAACATTGTCTACTATGCTTAGGGCTGTTTTGAAGAGTAATAAGAAAATGTGGGAGGAATGCTTGCCTCATATTGAATTTGCTTATAATCGTTCATTGCATTCTACTACTAAGATGTGCCCTTTTGAAGTTGTGTATGGTTTCCTACCTCGTGCACCTATTGATTTGTTGCCTCTTCCATCTTCGGAGAAGGTTAATTTTGATGCTAAACAACGTGTTGAATTGATTTTAAAAATGCATGAGTTAACTAAGGAAAACATTGAGCGTATGAATGCCAAATATAAACTTGCTGGAGATAAGGGTAGAAAACATGTTGTGTTTGCACCTGGAGATCTTGTTTGGTTACATTTGCGTAAGGATAGATTTCCTGATTTGCGCAAATCAAAGCTCATGCCACGGGCTGATGGTCCCTTTAAGGTGTTAGAGAAAATAAATGATAATGCATATAAACTTGAGCTGCCTGCAGATTTTGGGGTTAGTCCCACTTTTAACATTGCAGATTTGAAGCCTTATTTGGGTGAGGAAGATGAGTTTTCGTCGAGGACGACTTCATTTCAAGAAGGGGAGGATGATGAGGACATCAATACCATTGTTACACCCACAGGCCCTGCTGCTATACATACTGGACCAATTACTAGAGCTCGCGCACGCCAACTAAATTACCAGGTACTTTCGTTTCTTGGTAATGATTCTAATGTTCATGAGAATATGATGCTGCCTAAATTGGATACATTTGTTTTGCTTACAAATAAAGGGCCTAGCTTGGAGAAGGATGAACATTGGAGCAAGAACAAGCATGGAGATGATGGCATGCGCAAGGGGAACAAGAACGGAGTTACAAGTGATGATTTCAGGACTTTGAAACCACCATAATGGGTGCATGAAGCCTTGGACGAAATATACAAGATGCCACTTCATAAATTTCGTCCCGAGGCTATTTTAGGTGCTGCGTCACCTTATTATTGGGCCAGGCCCATGTAATTTCGAAATACATAAGTATAGGCTATTTTTAGAGTCCGTATGTGTGGGGAAACAAGAGATAGGGTTGATTTCGGACCCCTCCACCAAGGGCCACGAAATTCCCCCCCTCTTCCTCCATATATACAGCCCTTAGGGCATCGTTTAGACTTTGGGTTTTGTTTAGATTAAAAGTTCGCCATAGCTGCAACTTCGCGCACTTCGTTTGTGTTCAACGACCAGACAAAGGCGTCACAGAACCCCACCTTGATCAATAAAGCTTTCATCTTATATTCGCAATATCCAGATTGCAATCTTAGTTTCTTGCTTGTTCTTTGTTTGCTCGCAGGAAACAGACCCTCGTGGTCAGGTTGATCGTGCTCCGGCGTGGTCAATAACCTCTCGGAGTTGGTTTAGCGATTGCTAAGGCGCGACGTCCTCGCACGTTCGTAGTCGGATCGTCAAAGTCGACTTCCACCAAAGCGAAATCCACCATCTCATCGAAAGACGGGACACCTTTGCCTCTATCAAGTTGACACATGCTCCTTTACTCCAACTTCCTGATTTTAGTAAGACTTTTGAGCTTGAATGTGATGCTAGTGGAATTGGATTAGGAGGTGTGTTATTACAAGATGGCAAACCTGTTGCATACTTTTCTGAAAAATTGAGTGGGCCTAGTCTGAATTATTCTACTTATGATAAAGAATTATATGCTCCTGTTTGGACTTTAGAAACATGGCAACATTATTTATGGCCCAAAGAATTTGTTATACAATCTGATCATGAATCTTTGAAACATATTAAAAGTCAAGCTAAACTGAATCGTAGACATGCTAAATGGGTTGAATTCATTGAGACTTTCCCTTATGTCATTAAACACTAGAAGGGAAAAGAAAATGTTATTGCTGATGCATTGTCTCGTCGCTATACTATGCTTTCACAACTTGACTTCAAAATATTTGGTTTGGAGACCATCAAAGATCAATATGTGCATGATGCTGATTTTAAAGATGTAATGCAGAATTGTAAAGAAGGAAGAATGTGGAACAAGTTTGTTGTTAACGATGGATTTGTGTTTCGTGCTAACAAGCTATGCATTCCAGCTAGCTCCGTTCGTCTTTTGTTGTTGCAGGAGGCGCATGGAGGAGGATTAATGGGACACTTTGGCGTGAAGAAGACGGAGGACGTACTTGCTACACATTTCTTTTGGCCAAAGATGAGACGGGATGTTGAGCGTTTTATTGCTCGCTGCACTACATGTCAAAAAGCTAAGTCACGACTCAATCCTCATGGTTTATATATGCCTTTGCCTGTACCTAGTGTTCCTTGGGAGGATATATCTATGGACTTTGTTTTAGGTTTACCTCGAACAAAGAAGGGGAGGGATAGCATATTTGTTGTCGTGGATAGATTCTCGAAAATGGCACACTTTATACCATGTCATAAAAGTGATGATGCTGTTGATGTTGCTGATTTGTTCTTTCGTGAAATTATTCGCTTGCATGGTGTGCCAAATACTATTGTTTCAGATCATGATACTAAATTTCTTAGCCACTTTTGGAGATGTTTATGGGCTAAGTTGGGGACTAAACTGCTTTTTAGTACTACTTGTCACCCCCAAACTGATGGCCAAACTGAAGTAGTCAATAGAACATTGTCTACTATGCTTAGGGCTGTTTTGAAGAGTAATAAGAAAATGTGGGAGGAATGCTTGCCTCATATTGAATTTGCTTATAATCCTTCATTGCATTCTACTACTAAGATGTGCCCTTTTGAAGTTGTGTATGGTTTCCTACCTCGTGCACCTATTGATTTGTTGCCTCTTCCATCTTCGGAGAAGGTTAATTTTGATGCTAAACAACGTGCTGAATTGATTTTAAAAATGCATGAGTTAACTAAGGAAAACATTGAGCGTATGAATGCCAAATATAAACTTGTTGGAGATAAGGGTAGAAAACATGTTGTGTTTGCACCTGGAGATCTTGTTTGGTTACATTTGCGTAAGGATAGATTTCCTGATTTGCGCAAATCAAAGCTCATTCCACGGGCTGATGGTCCCTTTAAAATAAATGATAATGCATATAAACTTGAGCTGCCTGCAGATTTTGGGGTTAGTCCCACTTTTAACATTGCAGATTTGAAGCCTTATTTGGGTGAGGAAGATGAGTTTTCGTCGAGGACGACTTCATTTCAAGAAGGGGAGGATGATGAGGACATCAATACCATTGTTACACCCACAGGCCCTGCTGCTATACATACTGGACCAATTACTAGAGCTCGCGCACGCCAACTAAATTACCAGGTACTTTCGTTTCTTGGTAATGATTCTAATGTTCATGAGAATATGATGCTGCCTAAATTGGATACATTTGTTTTGCTTACAAATGAAGGGCCTAGCTTGGAGAAGGATGAACATTGGAGCAAGAACAAGCATGGAGATGATGGCATGCGCAAGGGGAACAAGAACGGAGTTACAAGTGATGATTTCAGGACTTTGAAGCCACCATAATGGGTGCATGAAGCCTTGGACGAAATATACAAGATGCCACATCATAAATTTCGTCCCGAGGCTATTTTAGGTGCTGCGTCACCTTATTATTGGGCCAGGCCCATGTAATTTCGAAATACATAAGTATAGGCTATTTTTAGAGTCCGTATGTGTGGGGAAACAAGAGATAGGGTTGATTTCGGACTCCTCCACCAAGGGCCACGAAATTCCCCCCCTCTTCCTCCATATATACAGCCCTTAGGGCATCGTTTAGACTTTGGGTTTTGTTTAGATTAAAAGTTCGCCATAGCTGCAACTTCGCGTACTTCGTTTGTGTTCAACGACCAGACAAAGGCGTCACAGAACCCCACCTTGATCAATAAAGCTTTCATCTTATATTCGCAATATCCAGATTGCAATCTTAGTTTCTTGCTTGTTCTTCGTTTGCTCGCAGGAAACAGACCCTCGTGGTCAGGTTGATCGTGCTCCGGCGTGGTCAATAACCTCTCGGAGTTGGTTTAGCGATTGCTAAGGCGCGACGTCCTCGCACGTTCGTAGTCGGATCGTCAAAGTCGACTTCCACCAAAGCGAAATCCACCATCTCATCGAAAGACGGGACACCTTTGCCTCTATCACTAATAATAAACCATCTAGTGTTGCTTCTGAAATTAAATTGAAAAGTGCATGTTTATTTGCCACCAAATCTGATATTGATGAGCTAGATTTCAGCAAATCTGTTTGCTATGCTTTTGTGTGCAAAGAGGCATTATTTTCATTCGAGGACGTGCCTTCCTCTTTGCCTCCTGCTGTCACTAACATTTTGCAGGAGTTCGCTGACGTTTTTCCACAAGACGTGCCACCGGGATTACCGCCTATTCGAGGGATTGAGCATCAGATTGACTTAATTCCCGGTGCTTCACTGCCAAACCGTGCACCATACCGTACCAATCCAGAGGAGACGAAGGAGATTATGCGTCAAGTACAAGAGCTTCTCGACAAAGGTTATATACGCGAATCCCTTAGTCCTTGTGCTGTTCCTATTATTCTAGTGCCGAAAAAGGATGGTACATAACGTATGTGTGTTGATTGTAGAGGCATTAATAATATTACTATTCGTTATCGTCATCCTATTCCTAGGCTAGATGATATGCTTGATGAATTGAGTGGCTCTACAATATTCTCCAAAGTTGATTTGCGTAGTGGCTACCATCAAATTCGTATGAAATTGGGAGATGAATGGAAAACAGCATTTAAAACTAAGTTTGGATTATATGAGTGGTTAGTCATGCCTTTTGGGTTAAATAATGCACCTAGTACTTTCATGAGATTAATGAACGAAGTTTTACGTGCTTTCATTGGACGATTTGTGGTAGTTTACTTTGATGACATATTGATTTATAGCAGATCTTTGGAAGAACATTTGGAACATTTACGTGCTGTTTTTATTGCTCTACGTGATGCACGTTTGTTTGGTAACCTTGGGAAGTGCACCTTTTGCACCGACCGAGTATCTTTTCTTGGCTATGTTGTTACTCCACAGGGAATTGAAGTTGATAAAGCCAAGATTGAAGCTATTGAGAGTTGGCCGCAGCCCAAAACGGTCACACACGTGAGGAGTTTTCTTGGCCTCGCTGGATTCTATAGGCGTTTTGTGAGAGATTTCAGCACCATTGCTGCACCTCTCAATGAGCTTACAAAGAAAGATGATGAGGACATGACTACCTTGGATATGACCAAAAATATTGCATATATGCATATTTGTCAGGTGATTTGTAGTGCAAACTATTCAATAATCTATTTATGTTATCCAGAACAAAAATACTTCACACACTTTTGTGTTTTGTCTAATTGCAGGTGTATGGGACATTTGTACAATCCACATATGAAGATAAGGAAGAAAGAGATGTTTATTTGCTGTCCAAAAAGTTCTCTCACGTCACTTTTGGCCCAAGAGAAGATAGAGTCCAAGTCTCTCACGTTCTGGATTCAGATTCGGACTGCACAGACACACCTGACTCAAAACGCACACAAGTTTTTCATACGGACTCCGAATTGGGTGATTCTTTTTTTGTTGGAAACTAGATTTCGTGCACTTTCCAACCCAATTGGAATCACCTTCAAATTCGTCCAGAGCGTTGAGTTGTGGACGAAACAATCTGATGCTGCAGCAGAATCCGAGTCAAACTACAAGTCCAAAGGTGTTACATCACCTCCACTTGGGCCCATTGGCCTTGTACGACCTAGATTTAGTTTTAGGCTGCCTTGGGACGTCCTCCCACTGATGCGGACATCAATACAATTGTTACACCCACAGCCCCTGCTGCTATACATACTGGACCAATTACTAGAGCTCGTGCACGCCAACTAAATTACCAGGTACTTTCGTTTCTTGGTAATGATTCTAATGTTCATGAGAATATGATGCTGCCTAAATTGGATACATTTGTTTTGCTTACAAATGAAGGGCCTAGCTTGGAGAAGGATGAACATTGGAGCAAGAACAAGCATGGAGATGATGGCATGCGCAAGGGGAACAAGAACGGAGTTACAAGTGATGATTTCAGGACTTTGAAGCCACCATAATGGGTGCATGAAGCCTTGGACGAAATATACAAGATGCCACTTCATAAATTTCGTCCCGAGGCTATTTTAGGTGCTGCGTCACCTTATTATTGGGCCAGGCCCATGTAATTTCGAAATACATAAGTATAGGCTATTTTTAGAGTCCGTATGTGTGGGGAAACAAGAGATAGGGTTGATTTCGGACCCCTCCACCAAGGGCCACGAAATTCCCCCCCTCTTCCTCCATATATACAGCCCTTAGGGCATCGTTTAGACTTTGGGTTTTGTTTAGATTAAAAGTTCGCCATAGCTGCAACTTCGCGTACTTCGTTTGTGTTCAACGACCAGACAAAGGCGTCACAGAACCCACCTTGATCAATAAAGTTTTCATCTTATATCCGCAATATCCAGATTGCAATCTTAGTTTCTTGCTTGTTCTTCGTTTGCTCGCAGGAAACAGACCCTCGTGGTCAGGTTGATCATGCTCCGGCGTGGTCAATAACCTCTCGGAGTTGGTTTAGCGATTGCTAAGGCGCGACGTCCTCGCACGTTCGTAGTCGGATCGTCAAAGTCGACTTCCACCAAAGCGAAATCCACCATCTCATCGAAAGACGGGACACCTTTGCCTCTATCAGTTGTATGGATTGCTCATCCGGTGTTGCCCTGAGAATGAGATATGTGCAGCTCCTATCGGGATGTCGGCGCATCGGGCGGTCTTGCTGGTCTTGTTTTACCATTATCGAAATGTCTTGTAAACCGGGATTCCAAGACTGATCGGGTCTTCCTGGGAGAAGGAATATCCTTCGTTGATCGCGAGAGCTTATCATGGGCTAAGTTGGGACACCCCTGCAGGGTGTAAACTTTCGAAAGCCATGCTCGCGGTTATGTGGCAGATGGGAATTTTTTAATGTCCGGTTGTAGATAACTTGACACCAGATACAAATTAAAACGCATCAACCGTGTGTGTAGCTGTGATGGTCTCTTTTCGGCGGAGTCCGGGAAGTGAACACGGTTTTTGGGTTATGTTTGACGTAAGTAGGAGTTCAAGATCACCTCTTGATCATTGCTAGCTTCACGACCATTCTGCTGCTTCTCTTCTCGCTCTTATTTGCGTATGCTAGCCACCATACTTGCTTAGCCGCTGCTGCAACCTCACTACTTTACCCCTTCCTTTCCCATTAAGCTTTGCTAGTCTTGATACCCATGGTAATGGGATTGCTGAGTCCTCGTGGCTCACAGATTACTAAAACAATAGTTGCAGGTACAGGTTTTGCGATGATCATGACGCGAGAGTGATGTTTGCTTGTTTTGGAGTTCTTCTTCTGCGTCTTCTTCGATCAGGGGATAGGTTCCAGGTCGGCAGCCTGGGCTAGCAGGGTGGATGTCGTTTGAGCTTCTGTTTGTGATTCATCCGTAGTCGGATATTGATCTTATGGATGATGTATTGTTGTATTCGTGTGGCATTGTATGCCTTATGTATGTATCCCTATATATTATGTAATGTTGATGTAATGATATCCACCTTGCAAAAGCGTCTCAATATGTGGTTCTATCCTTGGTGGGACCTTCGAGTCTCTTTAGGATAGTATCGCATATTGGGCATGACAAGTTGGTAACAGAGCCTCGACCGACCATAGGAGCCCCCTTGATTGTTGGCCATTGTTGAGTCTAGAAAAAAAACTATTTTGAGTCTTAGGATTATATATATCGGAGAGTAGGATTCTTTTTACTCCTCAGCCCCTTCGTCGCTCTGGTGAGGCCTCCTAACGTAGATGTTTTGTCTTTTCTCTCCTCAAATTTCACTAACAAAATTTTTAGGATCACGCGGGTATCTTGGGATCTTTCCGATATTCTTGTGACGAGAACATTGTTCTTGGTGCCTCCTGACATTTAGGGGTTGTGGCAGTGTCCCGGGAGTTGAGCTCCGAGGTGTTGTCGTCACAATTTTATCGTTGCGGTTCTAGAATACCTGAGTTTTGCCGACATCAAAAATATCTTTTATGCAGTTGTTGGTGAGATAACCTCGACGCCACCCAGTACTGGGGAGTTCGGGAGTATTGCCATAACTCGTATAACGAATGTTTTTTTCGAAGGTTGAGGTACACGATTTCCGGAGTTTTCTTGGTTATGTGTTGACGGATGGATACAACTGGATGTAGGGATTGTTAGTTTGGGTGAGATATATTGCTTCCCCTGTATCCCCAACACCTGATTGCATAACCAGAAAGTTTCGGGAGTTTTATAGGTGGGAATTCAAGTAGCTCCTAGAATATCTTTCCGACAGATGCATGATATGAGATTGGGGTTCGACGTCTAGTGGTCCGCCTATCCACGGTCATCTTTACAGTGGTCTCGTTGTGTCTTAAAGAGACCTTTTCTATGCTGGTTTGGGGACACTTCGTATGCCATGTGCACTGCCTTGTACATGATGGTGCTGTACGATCGAGCCCGTGTGGGCCCCACCATGAAAACTTCGGATGAAATCTCTATCATATGTTTGTTCCGGCTTATTCTGCAAGCCAAATCCTTTGTTTTATTTTATTTTTGGTATTCGAGTTGCTTCGAAGTCAAGTGTTGATTGCATACCTTTCCTAAACGGTATTCTCATATTGCTATGTGAATACTAATCCTTCTTGATCATCGAGGTCGTCATGTTAATTCTTCTCCAACCGGCGTGCTTCTCTTCAAGTGGATCCAATCATTTCAACATTCGCAAGATCAATTCTAAGTTTTCTCAACGGTATCCATTCCATCTGCCCCAAGTTGCCTTTGTTTTACCGCCTCCCATCCTTTTTCTTCAAGGACTCAGTTTTCTTAATCATGTATCCTTTTATTTGAGAGAAGTCTCTTCATTATTTTCTTTCGATGTTCTTATCCGGTGATTTCCCATGAAGATGCTCAACAGTTCCAAGTTCATCATCCTTCATTGTTGTTTCTTCTCCGGTGGATCCAATTCAAGCGTTTGATATTCATCATATTCTTTTCCTTGTTTCTAATGCTTTCTCATGCCGATGCACCTCTTAATCATTCACCTCTCACTATTTTCATTGGTTCCAAAGTGTACAAGATATCTCAGAAGATTCACATTTCCATTCCCAATCCGTTGAAGCTATCTCAAGGTTGTTATCTCTTTTGAGCCATTTAATTCAACCGGCACAATCTTTCTTTTAATCATTCAATGGTGTATCTTTTTAGTGGGCCCTAACCCACAGGTCTTTTTCCAGGATCTTACCCGACTCTTCTAATTCTCCCGGAGCTATTCTCAAATTCATTTCAAAGTTTGACGTAAGAATGAATTTTCATCAGTCACATGCCTTCTCAAGTTCGTGCTATATCTCTCTTTAATCATTTTCAACGCGAATAAGTAGTATGAAAATCCGTTGCTTGTCATCAATTTAAATTGGTGAAGGATAGGCATGACATAATTCTTATTCTTGTTTCATCCAAGTGATTAATTCCTTCTTCTGGACTTTGTTCATCAGGAAGTAATTCTCGGTTCCAAGTTATTCATCTTTCTTGCCCGGAGTTCAAAGTTTACTCATTTCGTAGCTCCATCTATATCATCGCAAGGCTCACCTTGTGTTTTCAACTTCCCTTTCTTTTTATCATCCTTTTATTACCGGAGTTCTTCATGGAGGCTCTACATGATGGTTCGTCAAGGATTCTTTTCATTCTTCAATTGTTCTTCAAGATTTCTCTTGAAGTTATGATCAGCCAAGCTATACTCAAAAATAAACATGGTGCTCAACACATGTTTTGTTTTGAGGAGTTCAAGTATTCTTCATCTTGCATTCCAAAGTGCAATTCTCCTACCTTATCTTTTGAGGTGGTGTTATGCCGTTCTTGACAATTTTCCTTCATGTTTCAAGGTCAAGTTGTTAAGAGTGAGATATTTAAATCCATCATTTTCTCTTCGCTCAAGAGATCTTTTCAACCAATCAATCTTTTGTTGGAGTTATCTTGGGTTAGATTTCACCTAAAGCTTTCCTTAAGGGTTGTTGCTATTTGTGGTGATTATGTATGACCCAAGCTTGCTCTTTATCCTCTTGGTGGAAGAAGTTTTCATCTCTTTGGTACTCTCAATCAAATCAATGGTTTTCATTAGTGGCTGGTTGTCACCTCATAGTCTTGAGATGTTTCCATAAGCCCATTATAAGCTTATTCTTTTCGTTGTTGGTTTTCCAACAACCCCGTTGTAACCTTCTTGTAAGGGTGCTTTCCAAGCTCATTTGTGGCAGAAGTTGGCATTTTCTCCTACATTTTATTATTCCAATGATCTATCGTCCATTCTTTCTTTCGGAGGCATTGTGATGTTGCTCTCTTCACTCATCATCTCGGATGGTGAGGATCGTATTTTTTTCGTGCTTATCCATTTAACCGGAGTGCTCTGTCATCTCTTCAAGTTCTTTTCATCTTATCAAGTTTTCCTTCTTCTATTAGTCGGAGTGCTGCCCAAATTATATCAATCTTATTCCTTCTCTATCTAGTTTTAACTGGAGGGGTTTCAATATCTATCTTATCACTAGACCTCTTGGTACTCGTCATATTCCTTGTTCCTCTTGTCCAACAGTCTGTTTGTAATCTTCTTCGTCTCCATTGTATTCTTTCTTTCAATTTTTTGCTCAACCTCTCAAGGTTCATGGTTTCACTCGTTTGTCGAAGAAGCAACTTAGTTTACCTCTTATCTTCCTCTTCCTTTTCCCTCCGGTGCCATCCTAGATCTCGGGACGAGATCCTCTCATAGTGGTGGAGTGTTGTAACGCCTCGGATACAACTTTCCATGTTCGTAACTCCAACTCTTGCCTTTTCTGGAGATGCGGTATGTTATTTCCTCCGTGGTTGGGTTTTTGTCTTTTGTTTTGCATTTTGTTCATGTCATGCATTTCATCTCATGTCATCATTCGCATTGCATCGGCATCATTTTCATAAGACTTGCATCCGCTCGTAGTTTCCGCTCCTCGCTTCTCTCCGTTGCGTTCGTTGGCCGTTCCAAGACCAACCACACACTTGCACACATTGGTCTTATCTCTCTTTGCACAGTGCTCAGAACCCTCACACGCGCCCGAAAGTTGTCCCGAACCCGACCCGCTCTGTCATGACCGATGGGTCCGGATCATCCCCCAACATCCCTAAAACATCTCCGTTTTCTCTTTTGGACTCCCTAGCTTATTTTTCTCGGCCGCCCGATTACGATAGGAGGGACCGATTAGCCCCTAAGCCAACCACCTGCCATATATATAAACCGATCAAACCCTAGCCTAACCCTATTCCCTCCTCGCGCCGCCACCCAGCCTCCACCTTCCTCGGGATCCTCCCCGAGCAGCCGAGCCAGCCTCCCTCCATCCTCGGGAACCCTCCTGATCCAGCCACCAGTTCTCCTTCGTTTTCAGCACCACCCCAACCGGCAGCCTCCACCTTGCCCCGATCCAAATCCACCGAGCCCACCCGCGTCTGAACCAACAGCACCCGATCCCCTCTGCCCGAGCATGTTCCCAAGCAAGCTCTCGCTCCATCTGTGCCTCCTCACGCCCGAGTCTTCTCAACCCCTCCGTCGGCCATGAGTTGCCTCGCGCCCTCGCCTCGAACACGAGCGCCCATGGCCTTGTGCCCCTGCCGTCCTAGCAACAGCAGCAACATCCTCGCCGTCGCCGCCTCAGATGAGCACCGTCCTGACCCTGCCGTCTCTTGCGCCTTCTCCTTCCCGTCATGTTTCCCCCCTCTCTCTCATGCCTCTGCCTCTCTCTCACAGGGAACCATGTTGAGGCCATGGAGAAATTGCAGCGCCGCCGCCCTTGGGGTTCGTCGCTGACGGCCATCCCCGTTGTCCGCCTCTGCTTCCTTTCTCTAGATCGGCCACCAAGCAGCCGCCTTCCTCTGTAGCAACCCAACACCGCTGCGCCCAAGCTCCTCCTACCGCGTCCGCAGCCCGCCTCCTCTCCAGTGCCCCGTCAAGTCCGCCGCGCCATGGGCGCCTCCCTCCTAGTCCAGTGCCGGTACCCTGCTCGCCTCCTCTGCTTCGCCCCTGTACGAGGTGGACGAGCGCCTCTCTCGCGTTGACCGACCCTGCATCGCTGACCTGCTCGCCTAGTTCGATCTAGCCTGCCAGCACCCAGATCCACCAAGCCCAACCGGGCTCCTCCAGCCTTTGCTTCGAACCGGGCCGAAGCCCAAGGGTGAGCAGCCCCCAGCCCCTCCTGTGCACTGCTAGCCCAATCAGTTTCGGCCCGATTCATGTTTTTTTCCGTGAAACAATTTTAGCTAATTATCCGGGATTTACTGTTTTACAGAAAAGTCCCTCTAGATCATGCATTAAATAACTCACAAACCATGCATCATATGTAAATAATTTATACATGTAAAATGCTTAGTTTTTCATCTAGTTTCATAATCAGCCATTTTCAACCATGTTTAAAATGTTTAAATTGCTGTTTGTTTAAATTTGCACAAATGCCATTAAAATGATTTATTTCATAACTAAATAACCGTAGCTCCATTTTAAATAAACTTTATATGTAAATGGGGTGGAAAATGCATAGATTAACTTGGTGCACTTTAGTTTCCTGTTTAACAACAATAAAATATGTTTTAGGGCAGAACAGTACCATATCTAAGATATGCACATGGGGATTTTTCGAAATTGTTATTTGTTGTTCCGGCCTCATTTAAACTTGCCTAGATAGGTAGTTTTCATATGCTTCACGCCTTGCCATGTTTAACAACATTTAATATAGTTGGGTACATAAATGAGAGAGAACTAAATATTTGATGTGGTGTTTTGTCAATATGCAACTCGTTGCATATTGAGCTCCACTTAACTTGTAGTATTGTTTGTTGCACTTTGCCATGCCATGCCTCATTAATTAGGACATGCATCATACTTGTTTGGGCATCATGCCATGTTTATGCTTGTGCATTTACCATGTTGTTTGTTTCTTTCCGGTGTTGCTTCTTAGTTTCGGTAATATTGCGATTGTGAGGATTCGTTCGACTACTCCCGTTCGTCTTATTCATGGACTCGTTCTTCTTCCTAGCGGGATTTCAGGCAAGATGACCGTCACCTTGGATCTCACTACTATCATTGCTATGCTAGTTGCTTCATTCTATCGCTATGCCGCGCTACCTATCACTTGTTCTTCAAGCCTCCCAATATGCCATGTCAGCCTCTAACCTTTTCCACCCTCCTAGCAAACCGTTGTTTTGGCTATGTTACCGCTTTGCTCAGCCCCTCTTATAGCGTTGTTAGTTACAGGTGAAGTTGAAGATTGCTCCATGGTGGACAGGATTATGTTGGGATATCACAATATCTCTTATTTAATTAATGCATCTATATACTTGGTAAAGGGTGGAAGGCTCGGCCTTATGCCTGGTGTTTTGTTCCACTTTTGCCGCCCTAGTTTTTGTCATATCGGTATTATGTTCCCGGATTTTGCGTTCCTTACGCGGTTGGGTGATTTATGGGACCCCTTGATAGTTCGCTTTGAATAAAACTCCTCCAGCAAGGCCCAACCTTGGTTTTACCATTTGCCTCACCACCACCTACTTTTCCCTTGGGAGTAATTAACCCAAGGGTCATCTTTATTTTAGCCCCCCCCCGGCCAGTGCTTCTCTAAGTGCTGGTCCGAACCAGAGCCCTTTGCAGCGCCCCCTTAGGGAAACTTGAGGTCTGATTTTAGTTGTACGGATTGCTCATCCGGTGTTGCCCTGAGAACGACATATGTGTAGCTCCTATCGGGATGTCGGCACATCGGGCGGTCTTGCTGGTCTTGTTTTACCATTGTCGAAATGTCTTGTAAACCGGGATTCCGAGACTGATCGGGTCTTCCTGGGAGAAGGTATATCCTTCGTTGATCGCGAGAGCTTATCATGGGCTAAGTTGGGACACCCCTGCACTTTCGAAAGCCGTGCCCGCGGTTATGTGGCAGATGGTAATTTGTTAATGTCCGGTTGTAGATAACTTGACACCAGATATGAATTAAAACGCATCAACCGTGTGTGTAGCCGTGATGGTCTCTTTCCGGCGGAGTCCGGGAAGTGAACACGGTTTTCGGGTTATGTTTGACATAAGTAGGAGTTCAGGATCACCTCTTGATCATTGCTAGCTTCACGACCGTTCCATTGCTTCTCTTCTCGCTCTTATTTGCGTATGTTAGCCACCATACTTGCTTAGCCGCTGCTACAACCTCACCACTTTACCCCTTCCTTTCCCATTAAGCTTTGCTAGTCTTGATACCCATGGTAATGGGATTGCTGAGTCCTCGTGGCTCACAGATTACTACAACAACAGTTGCAGGTACAGGTTTTACGATGATCATGACGCGAGAGCGATGTTTGCTTGTTTTGGAGTTCTTCTTCTGCTTCTTCTTTGATCAGGGGATATGTTCCAGGTCGGCAGCCTGGGCTAGCAGGGTGGATGTCGTTTGAGCTTCTGTTTGTGATTCATCCGTAGTCGGATATTGATCTGATGGATGATGTATTGTTGTATTCGTGTGGCATTGTATGCCTTATGTATGTATCCCTATCTATTATGCAATGTTGATGTAATGATATCCACCTTGCAAAAGCATCCCAATATGCGGTTCTATCCTTGGTGGGACCTTCGAGTCTTTTTAGGATAGTATCGCATATTGGGCGTGACATCAAGTCACCAACTGGCCGGACTCCTATCAAGATTCGCACTAGCCCAAGATGGTATCCATATGTCAAGGTGAGCACTGCAGTATGTAGTTCATTGCTTGACATGCTTGGATTGTTCAAGGTGAGCACTAACACAATCTTGTATTGCCATTTCAGGATTGCATTAGGGCAATAGATGGTATTCATGTCACTACCAGAGTGCCGAGGTCACAAGCTGCATCATACATGGGGAGGAAGCACTACACAAGTCAGAATGTGTTTGCTGATGTTGACCTCGATCTAAAGTTCACCTATGTGTTGGCTGGCTGGAAGGGTCAATACATGATGCTAACATACTCAGTGACAGCATGAATCGTCCTAATTGCAAGTTCTACATAGGAGATGTTTGCTATGCATGTCGGTCAGGTATTCTTCCACCCTTCAAGAAGACCAGGTATCATTTGAACGAGTTCTCTAGTAGGGACTACCCTAGGACTCCACATGAGTTGTTCAATCTCAGACACTCCAACCGTAAAGTAACAGTTGAGAGGGCATTTGGAGCTCTGAAGAACAGGTTCAAAATCCCGGATCAGAAGCCATTTCACCCTTACGCTACCTAGGTTAACCTTGTTCTTGCATGTTGCATTCTGCATAACTGGATCCTGCAATGGGATTGTGATGAACTGGTACATGAGGAGGAAGATGTGACACCTGACAATTTTGACCTCGATGGCCATAGTGTTGCGGCATTTGACATTGAAGCCTCGAAGAACAAAAGGCTGAAATGGGCACAATCAATGTGGGATAACAGATGTTAGACAAGGATCTGGAGAAGAAGAAGAGCAAGAGCAACAACAGAAGAGGAAGCAGCAGTAGAAGAAGAGGAAGACTTAGAGGAACATCAGCAAAACCAGAGGTAAGAGGAAGAGGAAGAGGAGGGATGATGGGCTTTCCCCATTCAGCCATTTGGCTCTTAATAATGTGTATTTCCATTTGATAGTATGTAGGACGAACCGTAATTTATTCCGTAGCTAGGAGTGAAACTGTTAAGATCATGTGTGGTAAAGTCACGACTAGTGAGAAGTGGTGATAACATCTAATGCAGGTTGCAACCAAACAACGTGTGCTATGTGGGTCTAATGCTATGCGGCCAACCAAACAACGGGTCAAAATTAGTTCCCTTATTATGCAGCTAACTTATTTGTGGTCAATCAAACAATATGCAGTTAGCTGGTGCTCTTTCTCTCCGCCGACCGCCAGGTGCTCCTCCTCTCCGCCGACAGCGTCCGAGTCCCAGTTGATCGGCGTCGTAACAAGAAGAGGGAGTTCTCAAAACAAAAACAGAGAACCAGAAGAGGGAGCACGTGCATTGATCGCTTTGTCCAGAAGACCGTTGATTTCTGTTTATATCGAGATCACAGAGCGATCAATATCACAGATCACAGATCTATAGATGGCAGCTAGGTCAATGGCAAATCACAGAGCGATCAATACAACGCTGCGCATTACTGGCATGTGCATGGCGTTCGCTTGACACATGCAGCGCTCCTCTCCCAGACCACATGGGTGCGCCGGCTGCACGCAGTTAGTTCCCGACAGCGTCATGGATGCACCAGCTTCCTCGCGTGGGCAACTTGGCATCGCGGGCCGCGTGAGAGCCATAAAACCCAAGGTCTCTCGCGCTATAGCCTATACCACTCAAATTGGAAAGCTTGCCTGCCGTCGCTGCAGATCGAGTGACGCTCCCTCGAGCTACGCGAAAGCCACGCGAGTCAGCCTCAGGAAAGGGGGACAAGCATGCCTCCGCAGCCGCACTTCCTCGTGCTCACGTACCCGCTCCAGGGACACATCGCGCCGGCGCTCCGCCTCGCCCGGCGCCTGCTCGCCGCTGCGCCTGGCGCGCTCGTCACGTTCTCCACCACCGTGACCGCGCACCGCCGCATGTTCCCGGCGGAGGCGGACGCGCCCGACGGCGGCGACGGCCGCCTCGAGTTCCTCCCGTTCTCGGACGGCTTCGACAACGGGTACGACAGGACCACCGACCCCGCGGCGTGCACCGACTACATTGCGTCCTTCCACGCCGCGGGCGCGCGCAGCGTCGGGGAGCTGGTGGACGCGCTCGCCGCGCGCGGCCGCCCCGTGACCCGCGTCGTCTACACGATGCTCCTCCCGTGGGCCGCTGACGTCGCGCGCGAGAAAGGCGTGCCGTCCGCGCTCTACTGGATCCAGCCGGCTGCCGTGTTGGCCGTCTACTACCATTTCTTCTACGGCCACGCCGGCGTCGTGACCGACAACCGCCACGACCCGTCGTTCATCGTGCGGCTCCCGGGCCTCCCTCCGCTGGCCGTGCAGGACCTCCCGTCCATCATCACGGAGTCCACCGACCCCTCCGAGTTCTACCACAGCATCTACACTACCATCCGCGACCTGTTCCACACGCTCGACAGGGAAACCCCCAGAGCAAACGTGCTCGTCAACACGTGCCAGGAACTCGAGGTGAGCGCGCTCGCCGCCATGGGAGCGTACAACGCGCTGCCGATTGGCCCAGTGCCCCCGTCCGGCGACGAGACCGGCCTCTTCAAGCAGGACGGCGCCAAGTACATGGAGTGGCTCGATACCAAGCCGGCCGATTCCGTGGTGTACGTCGCGTTCGGGAGCCGGGCGGGGATGGACAGGGAGCAGCTCGACGAGCTGCTCCTCGACCTCGAGCAGAGCGGGAGGCCTTACCTCTGCGTCGTCCGGAAGGACGTCAAGGCCGAGTTCGCCGATGGCGAGGCGACGCGGGAGCCCGAGACGAACGCGCGGCTCAGGAACGGCATGGTGGTGGAGTGGTGCGACCAGGTGCGGGTGCTCTCGCACGCGGCGGTGGGCTGCTTCGTGACGCATTGTGGATGGAACTCGGTGATGGAGAGCCTGGCGTGCGGCGTGCCGATGGTGTGCGTTCCCCATATGTCGGACCAGCGGATGAACGCGTGGCTCGTCGAGTGCGAGTGGCGCGTGGGAGCCCGCGCGGAGGTGCGCAGCGACGGCGTGTTGCGCTTGCGCGCGACCGGGGTAAGGCAGCGCGTAGAGGAGGTGATGCAGGAGGGTGAGGCCGGAGCGGGGGCTGCGCGGCGCGCGGCGTCGGAGTGGAAGCGGGTGGTCGCTGAGGCTCTCGGGAAAGGTGGCTCGTCGGATCGTAATCTGAGGGCATTCGTCGAGGCCGTCGATAGTGGTGTGTCCGTATGACACTGGCTTGTAGGAGCAGTATGTTTTATATGTTGGTTGGTTGGTGAAATAGCTCAGGTTATCACATGAGACTTTGTTTGAGCTTCATGATGAAATAAGGATGTGTTTGGTTTCACGTCAAGGGTCATCAAATGTTATGGTTCCATTTCACGAGGAGTGGATTTATTTCATTTTTCTGTTGGGTAGAAGATAAAAAAAGAAGAAGAAAAGATACATGCTTTTGACATATAGTACGCCATGCTCATCAGTCTTCATAACACAATACA
>NC_041393.1:486287124-486296842 GCF_002162155.2 Triticum dicoccoides
TGAACGTACACACGCACACCTATGAGCATCTCCGCGACACTGAGACTAGCCACAATGGAGAGTAACATACAGTAGTAACATACACATATCCCTAGACTATGTTACTACCTCAATAGTGGGTAGTAACATAAGTGTGGTAACATGCAAAGCTTCATTTATTAAGTTATAGATTCGTATTGCATTGGGACATGTGATGTTACAGTAACTAGCTAAATTACTAGTACTACATCTCTCCTCATTAACTCACTGCCACATAAGCAAATTTGCTGAGTTGGACTCGATGTTACTACCGAAGTTACCCCACTGTGGTTAGTCGTAGGCATAACATCTTGAGATTGATAAAGTCATCACAGATGCTCGTAGTCGACATGAATACATGGCATGTCTATCTTCCCACATTTGTGTAGCAATTTGTTGCCTAATGGTCAACTCTGGCCCTATAAACCTTGCTTGTTGCCTTTGTGCTCGAGTTGGTTGGTTGCTTCATGTCACATTCGGTATAATAAAATCACGAGCCCCTTGAGATAGTGCTAATTATGAAGGATGCAATGAGCTATGACAATGTATACTTGTAGCATCATCTAAATTTTTGAATCAACTCTTAAAGAGATTCAAAGTGTAACATCCCAATTTTTTAATTTTGATGTTATACATAGATTATTCATATGCATCCATGGTTTATTGCATTTTGTTGTTTTATTTTAGTTGCATTTTGATCCAAGAGGCCTTAAGCAACTCAAGGACCAATCTGAGAGAGTTGGAGGTTTCATAAAAATCCAATTTTAGTTTATCAAAATTTGGTATTTGGATCAAATTGTTTTTAAAAAAATACCAAATATTTTAAAATAATGAGAGAAGGTAATATGAGTTCTTCAAAATCAGTAGAAAAATATTGGAAATTGAATTTTGATTTTTTGAAGAGTTTATTTGATTTTATTTGCTAGTTTATTTATTTGTTAGCAGAGTAATTAGTACTATAATGTTTGTTTTTAGTTTAGGCATTTAAGCCCAGAAAAATATTCCCGAGGTCACTAATAAGGCCATATAGCTACGTGAATTTTTCTGAAATTTTTAGGATTTATTTTATGTGTTTTAGTCTCTCAAATTTTTTTTAAAATAAATTTCTCCAGAACTGGGCCGGCCTAGCCGAGCCAGTCCAGCCGGCCCAAGCCGCGCCGCTGCCGTCTTCGAGCTCGGGACGGAGTCCCGAGCGTGCCCGACACCGCCGCCGCCCGTGTCCACCTCGACCACGTCCGCCGCCGCCCCCTCCCGCAAGCCACACCGCCCCTCCCCTACACCTATATATAGCGCCGCCCCCACCCCTTTTCCCTCGTCCCGAGCCACCGTAACCACCGCCGTCGTCGCTTGCTGCCGCGCCGCCGCTGTCGCTAGTCGGCCGCCGCCGTGCCACCAAGTCGCCGCACGCCGGGCCGCCGCCTCACGTTGACACCGGAGCCCCGCCGGAGCCGCTGCCGATCGCTGGAGTTTCGCCGCGGGTTCTCTTCGGAAAACTGGTAAACCCTAGATCGGTTTATTTTACGGTTTTTCCGGTTCGTTCAGTTTAGTTTTCGTTTTTTCGGTTAGATCTATCTAGCGAATGTTCATTCGTTTAGATCTGTCAACGAATGTTTTCGTTCGTTAGTCTCTGTTAGTGGACGTTCGTCCGACAGATTTTTCTTTTTAGTTAATTTTTCGGCCAGGGACCTATCCATGAATATTTTCTTCGCAGATTAGCCCCTGATCTTTAAACCTTAATAACTTTTAGCTCGTTTGTCCAACTTAGACGAAACCAATGCCTAAATCTTCAGAGCGATCTCATCTATCCAGTAAACCAACTTGAACATGATTTTGACAATTTAAAATTTGCGTCTAGTTCAGATTAATATTTGATCTTGTTTAGTTTGTATCTTGAGTTTCGTAGCTCCGTTTGAGTTGATTCTTTTTGCAAATCATAGCTAATTACATGTACCTACTATTAAGATCTAATCCACATAAATATAATGTTGTTAGAATTTGTTTACTATTAGATTAGTTATTTGCTTGTTTTCGAGTTTTCTTTGGATCTTTTCTCAATTTCTCTTTACATCCTTTGCTTGATTGCTTATGTATGCTATTGTTTGTCTACGCTAGATTTTCCTGAGTGCGAAGCTTGTTACTACGAATCTCTAGAGTTTTCCGATCATCAGCAAGGCAAGTTACATTTTGATCATACTTTTCAATACCCGGTTTTTACTATGCATTAGTTTTGCCCCTCAAATATTTGCATGAGTAGGATTGGGAACATGTGGATTTGGTTGTAGTACTTGAGGTAGGAACCTATTACCTTTGATCACCCCTGGAATATATGTTATGCTCAATTATTGCATAGACATGCTCGTAGACGGGGATTGGATCGTGATGTACATGTAGGTTGTGAGAGATAATAATTTTGGACAACATTAAGGTGGCAACTTTAATACACACCTGTGTAGATTGGTTGCGGCACCTGGAGAAACTAGTGTTTGCCCTTGGGAATCCTGGAGTACCCGTGTGATTTTCCCTAGGTTCGCCATCCAGGCTCAAAGGGATCATATGATATTTCATGCCTAGAAACTTCCGTATGCAGCCACAAGCCATTATGGGCTCTGGCATAGTTGAGTAAGTTGTGTGAGCTCTTGAAGAGGTGGACTAGCAGATGTAGGGGAAAGTAGGTGTACCGGTCTACCCAAAGTTGAGAGTTAATACTTCAGAAAGACTATGTCTCGATCTTCCGATCATGGATGTGGTCGAGTCTTGTGGGGAAAAGTGCGCAACCTCTGCAGAGTGTATAAACTAATCATGGTTAGCCGTGTCCCCGGTTATGGACATCTTGAGTATCTAGAGGTGGATATTATTGTTGATCTCATCACTCTTTAATTAATGAATTGGGTTTAATGGTGATACTAGTTTAATGTTGGGATTTGAGTTGGAGGAACCTTCTCAAATATTGGTATGATTTTGTAGTAAATAAAATTTATTCCTTTGTTGTAGGGAAAAACTAGCTTTATGCAAAATATTAAACTTAGAGCCTCCACTAGCCAAATATGCCTGTAGATATAGTTTCTTGCATTCATTTGCTCTAAAGTGTAACTCGGCCAACATATTTCATGTGCTGACCTACACGGCTGCAACGTCTCATGTTGCAGACTTTACCAACAAAGAATAAGGTGTGAATAGGTCATTGTCGTGCACTCGGCTATGTCGTTGGAGTTTATGGACTCATTTATCTTTGAAGCTTTCGCAATTATTTTGTTTAGATGGCCTTCAACTATATTATTTGTGTAATAGATACTCTTTATGATGACCTCGATGTAATAAGTGCGTGATTGAACTCTGTTATAATTCCTCGAGTACTGTGTGTGTCAGCATACCGATATAGGGATGATACTTAAGCACAGAGACTTCAGTCATCATGGTCGCTACAAGATGGTATCAGAGCACACGCTGACTGTAGGACGCTACCACTAGGAAACGCCACATGATACTCTTTTCTGCTCATTTCTAATCCTCCTCTATTTCTACTCTATAGATGGCGGACCCCAGGAACAAGTTCACTCAGCCGGATGACGACACTCCTTTCAGACGACACTTGAAGGAAGTCACGAAGTATTTGAACATCAGACTACCAAGCTTCACTGGAACCTTCACCGTAACTTTACCGGAAGAGGAGCACTGGAGATCAATGTTTGTGTACCTAGGGGGACATTTGCGCCAACAATGGAGCCCATTGATTTTACCCTGGATGCACCAACTTGGAACTTGGGAAAGAGCATGGCAGCCCACATCACTTTTGGATGCATATGTGAGGTGTGCCACAAGGAGCTTGAAGACACTGTCTATCAGATATGTTGAAGCCGAGACGAGCAATGGGAGATGATTCGTACCAGGAAGGATGGATCCATTGCAGCATACATTCAGGAGATGGATCAACACATTCGTCGATATGAGAACCAGATGTGCACTATCATGAAGAAGAGCAAGAAGGTGATGAAGAGGAATATCGAGCTAGAAGAGGAACTCAAGTTGACACGCGATGGATATGAAGAAGAAATTGCTGTGCTACTGGAGAAGCATGAAGAACTGAAGAAGAAGCTAGGAATACTCGTGGTGAACTCAAAGCAAGAACCTGAAGTGGATATTCGATCGGAGGACCACATCATATTGGATGACATCGACACCGACAGTGATGCAGATGATGACAATGATGATGATTACGAAGACGAAGCTGGAGATGACATTATGGAGTCTTCCACCGATCAAATCTTCTAGACGACCACCATGTTACTAGTAGTATTCTTCCAAGTAGTTAGATCGATTGATTTGTAATAGTAGTTAGATCGTTTGTGTGAATCTTGTTTGATATTGAGTGGTGTGAATTGATTGTATTTACCTCATATGCATATGGGTAGTGAAATCTCTCATAGACCTTATTCTATTCTGTTTTCTCACCCCCTCTAACCCATCAGATGCCTCCGAGATGTGACACCGGATTCATTTTCCCACCGGAGCTCACCCAGTTGATCCAGCAATAGAATGCCTTGATGCGGATGTTGGTCCAGAACCAGAACCAAGGCAACAATAACAACAACAACAACAACAACAACAACAACCCGCCGCCACCACCCCCTATTGACAACCTAGCCCATTTTCTAAGGTTGAATCCCTGGTGTTCTCTAGCAGCACCGAGCCGATTGTTGCAGATGATTGGCTCCGCAAGATTGGGAGAGAGTTGACAACTGCTGGATGCACGGATGCGGAGAGAGTGCGCTTTGCCGCACATCAACTTGATGGACCCGCATCCTCTTGGTGGTATAATTTCACCACCACTTACCCCATAGCTACAGTTACATGGGATCAGTTTCAGCAGGGTTTCCGCACCGCACATGTTTCAGCTGGAGCCATGAGTTTGAAGAAGCATGAGTTTCACAACTTACGCCAAGGGAGTCGTACAGTGGGGCAGTATGTGGATGAGTTCAGTAAGCTAGCACGCTATGCCTCTAATGATGTGGCCACAAATGCCGCAAAGCAGGAGAAGTTTCTTGAGGGACTCAATGATGAGCTGAGTATGCAGTTGATGGTGGCAACCTTCAATAACTACAAGGAGCTGGTAGACAGAGCTCTCATGATAGAAGGCAAGCAGCAGCAGATAGACAACCGCAAGAGGAAGAATGGACATGGGAGGTACACTTCTGGAGCTCAGCAGAAGCCTTGCTATTCCCCGTACTAGGGAGGACACACTTATAACCATGGAGGGCATAACCATGGAGGACATTCACACAATGGATGAAGTTCACACAACCACAGTGGCCCTAAGATTGGTAATGGGAATGGAGGAAGCAACAGTCATAGCCGTTCCAACCCCGCGACACCCGCCAAGAATGATCTGAGTCACATTACTTGTTTCAAGTGCGGGAAGACCGGAAACTACGCCACTGAATGTTCTAAAGCAAAGAATGGAAATGGCAACAAAAGTTCTGGAAAGAAGCCCAACCCTTTCACCAGAGGTCAAGTGAACCACGTCAGTGTAGAGGAGATTGAGGAGCAGCCGGACGCAGTTGTTGGTAAGTTTTTGATTAATGCATTTACAACCCTTGTTCTTTTTTATACTAGTGCATCTCATTCATTCATATCAAGGGGATTTGTGGATAAGTTTAAGTTGCCAACCGTAGCCCTTAAGTCACCTATGTTAGTGAGTTCCCAGGAGCAGAGTACATGGCTAGTAGGGGATGTTATCAGTTTCCAATAACCATAGTTAGACATGTTTTCCCCACCAACCTTATTGTCCTGGAGGCACAAGGATTGGACGTGATCCTAGGCATGGATGGGCTATCCAAGTTTGAGGGAAACATCGATTGCGCCAGTAAATCAATTCTTCTCACCACACTAGAAGGAAAAAGGATCAAGTATGTGTCTAGGCATGCGTCGAGGAGGACTCAGGTGAATTCCCTATCGGGACTTGTTCAGGAGGAAGTACCAGTGGTGAAGGATTATCTCGATATATTTCCGGAGGAGTTATCAGGCATGCCACCGGACCGAGACATAGTGTTTCTGATCGAGTTGTTGCCAGGCACCGGACCAATATCAAGAGACCGTATCAGATGACCGCAAATGATTTGGAGGAAATTAAGAAGCAAATTAAGGAGTTACTGGAGAAAGGTTATATTCGACCAAGCTCGTCTCCTAGGGGAGCCCCAGTGCTTCTAGTTGAGAAGAAGGATGGATCTTTGAGGATGGTTGTGGATTATCATGCGCTGAATGAGGTGATGGTCAAGAAAAAAATACCCACTGCCGATGATCAATGATTTGTTTGACTAGCTGCAGGGAGCTAAGCTTTTCTCCAAGATTGATCTTTGATCATGTTATCACCAGTTGAAGATCCGAGAGCAGGATATACCTAAGACAGGTTTTACCATGAGGTATGGGCTATATGAGTATACAATTATGTCATTTGGTTTGACTAATGCCCCTGCATATTTCATGAGTATGATGAACAAGGTGTTCATGGAGTTCTTGGACAAGTTTGTCGTGGTGTTCATTATTGACATATTGGTTTTCTCGAAGAATGAAGAAGAGCACAAGGAACATTTGCGCTTGGTTCTTGAGAAGCTGAGTGAACATCAGTTGTATGCCAAGTTCAGCAAATGTGAGTTTTGGTTGAAGGAAGTTGGATTTCTCGGACATGCTATATCAGGAGAAGGAATAGCAGTAGACCCTACCAAGGTTGCATCTGTCACTGAGTGGTTGGCACCCACCTCAGTTGGAGAGATCAGAAGTTTTCTTGGACTCGTAGGTTATTATCAGAGATTCATTGAGAATTTTTCCAAGATCGCGAAGCCCATGACGGAGTTATTAAAGAAATACACCAAGTTTAAATGGACTAAAGATTGTGAGGCCAGTTTTCAGGAGTTGAAGAAACATTTGGTTATAGACCCAGTGCTGATTCTCCTAGACATACGTAAGGATTTCCAAGTATATTGCAACGCTTCACGTCAAGGACTTGGAGGTGTTCTTATGCAGGATGGAAGAGTTCTTTCATATGCCTCACGACAGCTTCGACCGCATGAGTTGAATTATGCTACGCGTGATTTGGAATTATCAGCCGTAGTGCATGCGCTCAAGACATGGAGACACTTTCTCATCGGTAACCATTGTGATGTTTACACGAATCATAAGAGTTTGAAGTACATCTTCACGCAGAAGGAGTTAAACCTCAGGCAAAGGAGATGGTTGGGGCTCATAAAGGATTATGACATGAGATTGCATTATCATCCAGGAAAGTCCAATGTCGTAGCAGATGTATTGAGCCGCAAGAGTTATGTTAACATGCTCAAAATCGGAGGATTACCTCAGGAGTTAGCCGATGACCTTTGAGAACTTTGCTTGGAGATAGTTCCGAGGGGTTATGTTGCGGCCCTGGAAAATCCAGTCCACTTTGCTGGGAAAGATCTGAGAAGCCTAGAAGAAGGACGAGGAGATTGCAGAGATAAAGGAAAGGATGAGTAAAGGAAAGGCTAAAGGTTTTCGTGAGGATGAGCACGAAACTTTATGGTTTGAAGATCGTATCTATGTGCCTAATGACCCTGAGATCAGGAAGTTAATTCTTCAGGAGGCTCATGATTCGCCTTATTCGATCCACCCAGGCAACACTAAGATGTATTTGGATTTAAAGGGGAGGTTTTGGTGGACAGGAATGAAGAAGGATATTGCTGAGTATGTAGCAGTATGTGACGTATGTCAGAGAGTTAAGGCAGAGCATCGGAAACTAGCAGGGTTACTTCAGCCTTTGTCGATACCCGAATGGAAGTGGGATAAACTTGGCATGGATTTCATCATAGGATTACCCAGGACCCGTTCAGGCTATGATTCTATCTGGGTTGTAGTTGACCGCTTGACCAAGGTAGCCCATTTCATCCCCGTGAAGACAACATATACGAGTGCTAAGTTGGCGAAGATATACATGACCAGGATCATATGTCTGCACGGAGTTCCGAGGACTATCATATCAGATAGAGGAACACAATTTACTTCAAAGTTTTGGAATCAGTTGCATGAAACTTTGGGTACCAGGCTAGGGTTCAGTACAACCTTTCACCCGCAGACAGATGGACAGACTGAAAGAGTCAATCAGATTCTGGAGGACATGTTGAGAGCTTGTGCGCTAGATTATGGATCTAGTTGGGATGATAACTTACCCTATGCAGAGTTCTCTTATAACAATAGTTATCAAGCCAGTTTGAAGATGGCCCCTTTCGAAGCTTTGTACGGAAGGAGGTGCAGGACACCATTATCGTGGGATGAGGTTGGAGATTGAGAGTTGTTTGGACTAGACTTAATCAAAGATTCTGAGGAGAAGGTTAAGTTGATTCGAGATAGACTCGGGATAGCCCAGTCTAGGCAGAAGAGTTATGCAGATACCAAACGCAAGGAGGTAGCCTATGAAGTCGGAGACAGAGCATATCTTCGCGTGTCCCCACTTCGAGGAGTTAAGCGTTTTGGAGTCAAAGGAAAGCTAGCACCACGATTTGTGGGACCATATAGAGTGTTGGAACGTATGGGAGAAGTTGCCTACAAGTTGGAATTACCCGAAGGTTTGTCAGGAGTTCATGATGTGTTTCACGTTTCCCAGTTGAAGAAGTGCCATGCAGAGATGGCTGACATTCCTCTGAGAGATACAATGCCACTAGAAGTGATTCAGTTGGATAGTGATCTGACCTATGAGGAGAAACCCATTAAGATTCTCGAGTTTTCAAGCCGAGTTATCCGCAGCAAAGTCATCAAGTTTTGCAGAGTTCAGAGGAGCCACCGTACCGAGGAGGAAGCTACCTGGGAGCAAGAAGAAGACCTCCGCAAGGACCACCCACACCTTTTTGCTGACCAACCCGAATCTCGAGTGCGAGATTCATCTTAAGGGGGGTAGGTTTGTAACATCCCAATTTTTCAATGATTTATTGCATTTTGTTGTTTTGTTTTAGTTGCATTTGATCCAAGAGGCCTTAAGCAACTCAAGGACCAATCTGAGAGAGTCGGAGGTTTCACAAAATCCAATTTTGATTTATCAAAATTTGGTATTTGGATCAAATTGTTCTTCAAAATTCTTTTCCCAAATATTTTAAAATAATGAAAGAAGAAAATATGACTTCTTCAAAATCAGTAGAAAAATATTGGAAATTGAATTTTGAATTTTTGGAGAGTTTATTTGATTTTATTCGCTAGTTTATTTATTTGTTAGCGGAGTAATTAGTACTATAATGTTTGTTTTTAGTTTAAGCATTTAGGCCCAGAAAAATGTTCACGAGGTCACTAATAAGGCCATATAGCTACGTGAATTTTTATGGATTTTTTAGGAGTTATTTTATATTTATGTTGTGTGTTTTAGTCTCTGGAAAAATTGTTTTTTTCAAAAAACTTCTCCCGAGCTGGGCCGGCCCAGCCGAGCCAGCCCAGCCGGCCCAAGCCGTGCTGCCGCCGTCTTTAAGCCCGACACTACCGCCGCCCGTGCGCGCCTCGGCTACGTCCGCCGCCGCCCCCTCCCACAAGCCACCCCGCCCCTCCCCTACACCTATATATAGCGCCACCCACCCCCTTTTCTCTCATCCCGAGCCACCACAACCACCGCTGCCGCCCGGAGTCTCCGCCGTCGCTTGCTGCCGCACCGCCACTGCCGCTAGTTGCCCGCCGTCGCACCGCCGAGTCGCCGCAC
>NC_041393.1:486297218-486303343 GCF_002162155.2 Triticum dicoccoides
TTTCGCCGCCGGTTCTCGTCGGAAAACCGGTAAACCCTAGATCGGTTTATTTTACGGTTTCAGTTTTAGTTTTTTTCCGGTTAGATCTATCTAGCGAACGTTTGTTCATTTAGATCTGTCAATGAGCGTTTTTGTTCGTTAGTCTCTGTTAGCGGATGTTCGTCCGATAGATTTTTCTTTTTAGTTTAACTTTTCAGTGAGGGACCTATCCGTGAATATTTTCTTTGCAGATTAGCCCCTGATCTTTAAACCTTAGTAACTTTTAGCTCCTTTGTCCAAATTAGACGAAACCAATGCCTAAATCTTCAGAGCGATCTCATCTATCCAGTAAACCAACTTGAACATGATTTTGACAATTTTAAATTTGAGTTTAGTTTAGATTAGTATTTGATCTTGTTTTGTTTGTATCTTGAGTTTCGTAGCTCTATTTGAGTTGATTCTTTTTGCAAATCGTAGTTAATCACATGTACCTACTGTTAAAATCTAATCCACATAAATACAATGCTGTTATAATTTGCTTACTGTTAGATTAGTTATTTTCTTATTTTCGAGTTTTGTTTGGATCTTTTCTCGATTTCTCTTTGCATCGTTTTCTTGATTGCTATGTATGCCATTGTTTGTCTATGCTAGATTTTCCGGAGTGCGAAGCTTGTTACTAGGAATCTCTAGAGTTTTCTGATCGTCAGCAAGGCAAGTTATACTTTGATCATACTTTGCAATACCCAGTTTTTACTATGCATTAGTTTTGCCCCTCAAATATTTGCATGAGTAGGATTGGGAACATGTGGATGTGGTTGTAGTACTTGAGGTAGGAACCTATTACCTTTGATCACCTCGGGGATATATGTTATGCTCAATTATTGCTTAGCCATGCTCGTAGATGGGGATTGGATCGTGATGTACATGGAAGTTGTGAGAGATACTAATTTTGGACAACATTAAGGTGGCAACTTTAATACACACCTAGGTGGATTGGTTGGGGCACCTGGAGAAACCAGTGCTTGCCCATGGGAATCCCAGAGTACCCGTGTGATTTTCCCTTGGTTCGCTACCCAGGCTCAAAGGGGTTATATGATATTTCATGCCTAGAAACTTCCGTGTGCAACCACAAGACATTATGGGCTCTGGCATAGTTGAGTAAGTTATCTGAGCTCTTGAAGAGGTGGACTAGCAGATGTAGGGGAAAGTAGTTGTGCTAGTCTACCCAGAGTAGGGAGTTAATGCTTCAAAAGGACTATGTCTCGATCTTCCGATCATGGATGCGGTCGAGTCTTGTGGGGAAAAGTGCGCAGCCTCTGCAGAGTGCATGAACTAATCATGGTTAGCCGTGCCCCAGTTATGGACATCTTGAGTATCTAGAAGTGGATATTATTGTTGATCTCATCACTCTTTAATTAATGAATTGGGTTTAATGGTGATACTTGTTTAATGTTGGGATTTGAGTTGGAGGAACCTTCTCCAATATTGGTATAACTTTGTAGTAAATAAAATTTATTCCTTTGTTGTAGGGAAAAACTAGTTTTATGCAAAATATTAAACTTAGAGCCTCCACCAGCCAAATATGCATGTAGATATAGTTTCTTGCATTCATTTGCTCTACAGTGTAACTCTGCTAGCATATTCCATGTGTTGACCTACACGGCTGCAACGTCTCTTGTTGCAGACTTTACCAACAAAGAATAAGGTGTGAATAGGTCGTTGTCGTGCACTCAGCTATGCCGTTGGAGTTGATGGACTCGTTTATGTTTGAAGCTTTCACAGTTATTTTATTTAGATGGCCTTCAACCATATTATTTGTGTAATAGATACTCTTTATGAGGACCTCGATGTAATAAGTGTGTGATTGAATTCTGTTATAATTCCTCGAGTACTTTGTGTGTCAGCATACCGATCCAGGGATGACACTTAAGCACATAGACTTCGGTCCATTGGGATCGTGGTCGCTACACAAAGGCTCGCTTTCCAGTTAACCATAGTGGTAGGTACACGGTGACAGTCAACCTAGCTAAAGGCACAACCCTATAAATGCTGGGGCCCATCACAATAGGGACTCAAGTCACAACATGTCGGTGTGGAGACTCGAGCTGGACATCACCATTAGTCAGATACATTGGCAGGTCAACATACGTGCCATTGAAGACATATGTTACTACATCACTAGTACATAATCGACCTTCCAATCCCACCTCAAAGCATGTGTTGCTAATACTCAGCATAACGACGGTGATTGTGGAAACCGCCTTCAATATGATGGATAACACATGCGGTTTTGTACTCAGAACCGCTTCCAATACTCTACTTGTCACAAGCGGTTTCGTATGAATAACCGCCTTCATTTTGTATGTCAGAGATGTAAATGTTTCCTTTTAGGTTCCTGCCCTTGTCAATGATAGTCAGATGAAACATTCTCATTTTCATATTTCTTAACCTGTCACGTGAAGGAAACTGGAAGTAAACACTGAAATAAACAAAGGCATACATCATTCATCTGTACAAAGCTTTTCATGTCCTAATAGACATCCATATAAAAAGAATGTAGAGCCAACATACATTTACTCACTTCACATCCAATGTATCGAACATATACGAAAACCTAAAATGATTCGAGGGAAGAAAGTACTCTGACAAGCAACATCCCCAATAGTTTGATCTTTTGGGTTGAGTTGGGTACCCTCTTCATCTTCTCTTCAAATACTTTTATACAATGCAGCTAAAACATAAAACAACTAAAAAGGAAAATATTTCATTTGGATATAATCAAATTTCATTATACATTGGATGTAGATAAATCGATAACATTTCCCTAGACATCCAATCTATGAACAAGCTAGAAGTCGTTCTTTGTGAAGGACATGAAGAGAATGATGAGAGTGCTTTGTTTTTACATGTTTTCTGAGTTTTGTTAGGGTTTGTTCCATGCTCGCAGCAAGGCGCGACTTCTGGAAGATGTAATAAGGTTCTCCCTGCCTAGCTCCCATCCTGAATATGCTTTTAGAGTCATCGAAGGGCGTGTGGAGGTGTATCTCTAACGGATCTCATGGGATCTAGCTGGCATTTTTCTTTGATAGATCTGTTTAGATCTGGTCTTCGTTCGCCCGCATCTATGTGTTTGCAGGTAGGATCCTTCAGATCTGCACTGGTCCTATATGAGGCCTTATCACGATGAATTATTGACTGTCTACTACAACAAAATTTGCCCCACCTACAGAGAGAGGAGCGACAATGGCGGCGTGCCTTCGGCTCGCTATAGTTCTTGTAGTCGTCGCTAGGTGGTACATGGACCTAGGTGTAATTTTTTACTTCTCGTGTTCTTTATACTAGCTTGACCGTTGGGAAATGGATGAGAAGTTTTCTCGAAATAAAATCCAAGAATTACACTTAAAGTTTCCATTGAAAATAAATTGTGTCACCTGAAGATGTAGCAATTACGCTCATAGATATAATCCAAACTTTGATGTGTCTTCTTGAAGATCAAACAATTTACACTCTTTTCAGATGCGCCAATGGACAAGAATTGTTGTTCTCCACCCCTGAAGCATGTCCTTCAGAAACCCAAGCCCCAGTTCCCTAAAAAGAGAAACCCAAGCCCCATGCTGCACAACTTTGATAGAATGGTTCAGCTATAGAAGCTAAGGGGTGTGGACCGTAGACACCAACTCATTCACGTAGAGTGTTATCTCTTAGAGAGTGCCAGAACCCGGGTAAACATGTGTCTCTGTTACCGTCGCACCAAGGCTACTAGCTCGGGACCCCCTACTCGAGATATGCTAGATTTGACTCCATCACCTAGGCATCGGTCCTCTCTATTACTGTTGGCTCGGCAACCTCGGCGGATGTCATGATACAGACCGCCTCCTCAGTGACGTAAGGTTTGGCTGTAAGGTTTGGCTTCCTCAGTTGCGTTGTCGACTCCATGGATGGATGACTCTTGAGGGTTGGGATCTTTTTGGAGTGGGCATAGGACGCATTGGACAAGCTCTCTCTTGATTTGGTTGTGGTTTTGACCCCTCCATTGTCGCCTCCTAGGTCTGGGCCCGATGGTTACTCCATAGGCGAGAGGGTTGCAGAACTATATGTATTCTTCTCCCCTCGTGCTAGAACCACTTCATTGATGCTCCTCGGACACCTCGACATCACTCAGATGCCTCGATAGCATTCGGATGCCATATTAGCATTCGGATGCATATAACTGGAAGTCCACTCAGACACCTCGACAGCACTCGGACGCCTCCTCTCTAGTCGGCATGTCTACCAACACTTGGACTAAGGAGATGAAGGGACGATGTGGGAGCTATAACAGTCGGGGAATCCTAAGTCATTCTTTAAGTATAGTCATAGCAATCATTACCTGTAACTGCCGTATAGTTGTGACTATTTACACCTGTAACTATCGTTGTTATGAGCATTAAGTGCCTCGGCGACGTGGGAGGAATGGAGGTTACGGCGCACTCTATTTAAGCCGCACTCCTCCTCTTAGGCTGGGGTTAAGCAATCTCTGTAGTCATACCCCTAAAGAAAACAAGCCTTAGGGCACGAGATGTAGGGTTGTTACCTCCTGCGAGAAGGGCATGAACTCGTTAAACACCGAGTGTTACACCTGCGTTGTAGCTAGGCTCTACCCCTATCATGTACCCCTAGTTCTCATTGTCAGGATCCTCACCCCGACAGTTGGCGCCCACCATGGGGCTAGGCATCTAGCATTTTTACGGTGCAAGTGGATTTTCATCATATCATCATGTTAGTCGGCAGCGAGATCCGTTTCGCAACCCTCAGCTTCATCGCCGACGACTCAGCGTGGTTTGGCGAGGCCCCGCTGGACGTGGAGGCGCTGTCCATCCATGGTGCGGTACACTTCCGTGCATCCTCGTTTGGAGTCCTTCTCTGACAACCCTCGACTCTGTACCGAGTGGCCCCTTTCCTTCCTGCTGTGCACCATCGCAAGCGCTCCAGACACTCACAGCTACACAACTAGATCAGGCACGCCGTGGCCCTTCAGGCCGCGGTGGAACATGTGTCGGCTCTCGAGTCCGACGAGCCCGCCCTCGACCTCTCTGATGGGCTTCACGACGATTCCTCCAACGAGTCAAGTGGGAAAGCATCGAGTCAACCGCAAAGGTCCTCATGGCGGACAACACGGCCTCGGGACTATCACGTGGGAACTTCATGTGGGAACAGTAATGACGATGACCAGAACGACCTCTCCCACAATCATGAGCCATATGTTCCCCAGGCTCTCACTCGGGAGCAGTGCAAGGAGCTCCGTCGGAGGAATGAATAGTTCTTGAACACTCTCATCACGGGGATAACTCCGGAGGCTCTGGCCATGGAGTCGACACGCTTAGCCACCCTGGCCGAGCAAGATCGCCTCGAGCAGTTGAAAAAGGAGCTGCACGACCATGCCCGCAATCAACCGATTTCCAGTTGGCACAAGCGCCGGCTTTTCCTGAGTGACCAGCCTTGAAAGTACCAGCTACTTAGGACTCCGGTGCAGAACTTGGCGGCGACCACTCGGGTTGCTAATTCCATCTAACCCTCTGGCTCGTTGGATAGGGAGGGGATCCTTCAGATCCAGACACTCCTGAAGATGATGCTGTCGCAGAATGCGGTGGTATCCCAGCCCATGTATCGCATCCGTAGCGCGTCGGTGCGTGCCGAGACAGTTCAGTCACCCCATAGCCCACTAGGCTCCAAGGGGCATCGGGCGACATCCTCTTCAAGAGATCAATATGGAGACCAGAGGTGCGATTGAGTCACTCCGCCCCAACGACAAGATGATTACGATCGTATGTTGATGCCCCTACCATGAGACGTCTCATATGGGTGCCAGCCTTATGATGATAGGCAACCGCACGGTGGCGATCCACGGCCGAGCCCCCCATGCCATAAAAGAGATCATCATGACCCGCCGTTGAACGCAAGATCTGTTCTCACTCAAACCTGGTCAACAGGGGTCAAACCCTGAGAGAAGGCCTTGATGGTGATGCACCGAGTAGCTCCTCACCTTCTGGCCCCAAGTGCTTCAGTCGGTACATACAGGCTGCAGAGATTCCCATCGAATTCGGGTTGGCGACGGGGATCAACAAGTTCACTCGTGAGTCAAAGACGAAGATCTGCTTGGAGGACTA
>NC_041393.1:486303777-486403336 GCF_002162155.2 Triticum dicoccoides
CTGCTGCGGATGATGATTAGATTGCTTTTGTCGTATTTGCCTATCAGAAGACATTTTTTATCTACTATGTGAAATTGTGTTTGCTATGACAACTGAAATTTGATGAACTTGTTGTTTAGTATTTTGCTATGAGAACATCACTTATTATGTATGTTGATTTGTGTTTGGTAATTGTATGACGACTAAAACATGATGACATTATTGTTTACTTGTACTCATATTTGGCTGTGAAACTTGTATTTGATGACATAGATTGCTGTTGGACTGCAATTTGCTCGACATCTTCGAATGGGAACAAAGCCGACCCGATAGGGCCTCTGCTAATTTATTTATTTATTAGCAAAAGGGCCTCTGCTATTTATTTATTTATGAGCAAAAGGGGATACCCCCGAATATCCGTTAATAGAAATCATTAGATGGACACAACACTCTGCCCAACCTACTAAACATGTTTCATTCATTACTAGTTTCAGCAAAGTGCTCATGTCATAGCTAGAGAATACATCACGAGTGCTACATACACTGCAAATAAAGAGACAATCATCCTACAGAGCACAAATTTTTTTCCCATTATCTTCACTAGCTCTTTCATCTCCTCATTATTGTCAAGGCCGTTCAACAGCTATTGCTTGGCCATGATTAGAGGAACTAGATCTTTAACCTTCTGCTCTGCATCTTCCTCTTCTGTTGTTCCTTCAGTTACTTGTCCAACACCCCAACCTGCTGGTATTGGGATTCCTCGGCTAAACAAATAATCAGCATAGTTGCATTCCCCCACATCAGCAACTTCACAGAAATGCAAATCACACGAATCTTCCTTTTTCTGAATGAATCAAATTGGAAGATCATCAACCAAACTATTAAAAAAATCAACAATTGAAACCAGCAGATTAACACTTAAAAACATATTATTACCCCATGATTTGGGCATTTGTAGAAGACTCGGCCAGGGTTGCAGATTGTGGTTGACACACGATGGATGACTCTGCGTGATTTGCAGCAGTGACACCACACCAACGGCAGCGGGTTGTGATGAGCAATCGGCTGCAGTGTGTGTGTCGGCGGGGGTGTGATGAGACCCACAGGCAATGGTACGGGTGGCGACTTGGCGCATATCCGGTTGTTGCCTGCTAAAGAGCAGGTGGACGAGCAGCCAACGGACATGGTTGCCGCAGCCAGAGCTTCTGATGCTAGGCAGAGTAAGTAGAGAAGAGGATAGGCGAACGTTGGACATGTCAGTTTTATTACTTGCAGATTAGCATAGCACCAGATATAGTCATAGTCTAGGTTTGGATTTGAACCAGCTACAGGAGCACGTCTCTCTTTACTAGTACACTAGCTTGTTCTGTACGCCTTCTCAAGTCTTTGTTTTTCTTTCTTTTCTTTGCAAGGAAGGAAGGAGGAAAAAATTGAGAGTTCCGCCTTGGTTCACTCACTGTGGTGCCGCCCTCTGGTGTTGTCAACATGGTCAACAATCGAGATGAATAAGGAGATGACTATACATGGTGAGAATGACAGTACGGACCCACCAGGATCATGGCAGTAGGCAAGCAAGTGCCTCCTTTATTACAAGAAAAAAAGGGTTCCTCATGATGGTTTCCTGACATCTGGGTCGCACACCATTGTCAACGTTGTCAATACACTACTACATGATGCTGCTAATGCGACACTACAATCAGAGACCCTTCGACGAAACTGTGTGCGATAAATAATCGCAAACGATGGTGTGAAATACCGTCAAAAAAGGTGCTAAATTTTGCGATGGCAGAGACATCAAACATGGTTCAGATTTTAGTTACGTGTGCGATGTTAGCCATACGGTTGATCCAGTAGAACTATTTGCGATGAGGAAGAACAACAGAAACGGGCAGCCATATCAATGTGTGTGCGATATATGGCATATGGTGTCCTCCGATGAACTGTGTGCTATTAGCGAATGCAACAGAAACTGTCAGCCAGATCAAGGTGTGTGTGATATACGGCAAACGGTTCACTCGGATAAACTGTTTTCGATTAGGCAAGAGAACGGAGACGGTTCATGTTAACAAGATGTGTGTGATATGCGGCATTTGCGATCAGCCAAAAGAACACAAACAATTCGTGTAAACCAGATGTTTGTGATACGCAACAAACAACCCACTCGGATGAACTATTTGGGATGAGAAATTGTAACACAGACGGCTACTATAGTAAGTTCGTGTGTCAATGTGTTCGTACAAAAAACTTTAAAAAATGCAAACTAGTTGCTTGCGGTGGCTAGGAGTATCGCACACGATGCGTCTGCGAGTACTCGTGTGCGATGATTAGTAAGTTACACATAATGAACAGCCGCAAGGGTGATATGCTGATCATGGAGTCCAAGAAGACTGCCGATGGAAGGCCGCCGGCTCAGCTGTTTAGCCTATATTTTATTATAATTGTATGCATAAGTAGGTCGTGAGTGTTTTGTGCCTTGCCGCATGTGGCATTTTAAATTATCCTGACTATGTAAGACAATTATTAACCGTTGCCATTGTAAACTTGCCTCAACGGCGAGTAGAGCGGGCGCAGGGACGCCACGGACTTGCAAAAAAAGAAAAAATGCAGGGATGCCACGGCGAGCAACCATGCGTGGTCAACCTTCTGGCACCCCGTGGGAGACGCACGGCGCATCCATAGGACACGATGGTGATACCATGACCGTGTGTGATAGTTAGCAGACACGTACACATACATCCGAGAACAAGGGCCCATATTTCAGGCTTCCGATGTGTGGCATACGGTTGATCCAAAAGAACTGTTTGCGATGAGATAGGACAACAAAAATGGGGCTTTCTGGGCCTAGAACCATCAATAAATTTTGACTTTGTTTCTCATCACATTGCAGATTACGACGCAATAAGTTATTGCAAATCTGTTCACACATATCAAACTAATATGTGTTCACACCGATCAAACTAATATGTGTTCACACTTAGCACCAGCCTAAAAAACTACCCACTCGAAAATTACTTCACAGTTCCTCTCCTCATCACCTACAAAACCGGTCTTTCCTATCAAGTCGTTCTGCCATGACCAGTAGGAGGAGTTTTGGGTGGGCATATAACCAGGCAGCAAAGACCAAGGCCGCAAAAGCACTAGAGAGGTCCCGCCACGAAGCGGCAGCCATGACAGAGATGTCTCGGCGTGCCGCGGAGCCCTCTAACAAGCTCTCACGGGCACGCGAGGGCTCTCACAAGCGCACTCGCCGCATCGGCAATCGTGATGAGCTGGTGTTACTGAAGTCCTTGGCCAGCAACGACGATATTCTCACTGGCCTCATTAAGCAGCAGGAGTTGGTCGACGGCTTGATGAAGCTGCTCGAGATTAGCAATGCCTCAGTTGACAAGGCGACCGGCCTCGTCGAGCAACTCATGGGTGACAATGCAAAGCTCCACAAGGCGCTCACTGAGAAGGAGGAGGAGGCCGCCGGCTGAAGATGCTGCATGAGCAGAGCAGTTCCTCGGGGATGACGCTGACAACAGTCGTCGAGGAACAGATGGGTGACTTGAGGAAACTCCGGATCGAGCGCGAGCAGGAGGTGGAGGAATCCGAGGCTGCTTTCAAGCAAAGCCATGAGGAATTTAGGAAGGAGATGGAGGATGTCATCGCCCGGCGATCCATCGAAGAGTGGATACAGTAGCGATCAAGATTGTTGTCTCTGATTTCCTTCTTCTCTTGCCCCCGTGTCTTCCGGACTTTGCCGCATGTGGAATTTAGAATTATTCGGAATATGTAAGATAATTATTATCTACGCCATTGTAAACTTGTCATCGTACTATCCGTTGCCATTTTATTTGTCATCGTATTATCTGTTGCCTATGTGGTAGTTTAAATTAGGCCGGAATTCGAGCTGAAAACACGAACAAAGCAAATGCTGCCATGGGATCACAACCAAACACCCTTCATCCACCAAAAAAAACCTCCATCTAGGCGGTTTAATTAACCCATTAATGGCGAAGTTTTAAGCAAGGTGGGCGGCGGCTGGTGCATGGAGGTCAGAGAGCTCGCTTCCCGGTGAGCATGGGCGGCATTGCTGCTCGCATGTGTCCCGTCGAGCCTGCGAGGTGGACAGGATGCACGCGTCCTGTCGAGCCTGCGTGACAGACTGCTCGCACGCGTCCTGTCGAGCCTGCACGGTGGACTTCTTACGCTCGTCCTGTCTAATCAAACAGTTGCACGCATGCAACTGAGTATGGTCAAATATTGACATGGTTCATATAATACAACGTTTGTGATATTAACATGTTAGCTTATTGTTTCAAACAGGACTTCATTGGCTACTAATGTGTGCGCCTCTTCTGAAACTGGACGATTTTTTTACCATGACATATATGTACCGTGTCATGAAATCATGCCAAGTTTCCTGTTTTTTGGGTGAGTTTTTGATTTACTAGGATTTAAAAACCGAGAATCTCAATGTTTCAGGACGACGACAAGTTTGTAATTCATTCCCATTCCTTAAATGAGACCTAAACATGCACCCAATGACACAGGTACGATTTCCCACTCATTTTTCTTCACTGGAGCATGTGCTTGTAGTTCAAATTTGAATTATGGACTACATTTAATGCGTATAAACTTAATTAGTAATATATACAATGGCCAAACGAACCCTAAACTGTTTCAAATTTCGGCACGACACTCCTGTTATTCTATGTTGCCTGTAGAAAACAAAGTTAAAGGCTTGAAGAGGCAACGATTATCGTTTCGCCCACCGAAACCGCGAGGGTTGCGAGAAGCTTCGGTTTGTAAGAGGCTTGTAATATAGCTTCACCCAAATTGGACAATTATATGTACCATGTAGTGACACCCTACCAAGTTTCATGATTTCCTGGTGAGTTTTGCATTTATAGAGATTTATAAACCGAGATTCGCAATGTTTGTGGCCAAGCCAGGACGGCGAGACAGTTGAATTCATTCCCATTTTGTTCCATGGGACCTAAACATGCACCCCAAGGAGACATGTATGTTTTTTCTAGCCATTTTGGTGCACCAGAGCATGTATTTGTAGTTCAGATTTTAATTATGGACATTAAATGCCTAGAAAACTCAATTAATGAATAAAAAGGGTCAAACGAACCCTGAATTATTAAAAATTCACCACGAATCTCCCGTTGTTCTGTACGTGTTGCGTGTAGAAAAAAATACGAGGCCAGAAGAGGGAGCGATTATCGTTTGGCCACAAGGGGACACGTTTCCCTATCAAAACCACGAGGGTTCTTGCGACAAGCTCCGGTTTGTAAGACGTTTGTAATAAAGCTTGGCCCAAATTGGCAATGGTTTTACCATGACATATATGTGCCCTGACGTGACACCATACCACCTTTAATGACTTTCTTGTGAGTTTTGGATTTATGGGGATTTAAAAACCGAGATTCCAAATGTTTGAGGGACGAGCCAAGACGCCGGTCAAGTTGTAACTCGTTCCCATTCCTTGCATGGGACCTAAACATGCACCAAAGGACACTTGCATGTATAATTTTTCTAGCCATTTTGGTGAAGTGGAGCATGTATTTGTACTTCTGATTTGGATTATGGACATTAAATGCCTAGGAAACTCAATTAGTGTATAAAAAGGCCAAACGAACCCTGGATAAGTTTAAATTTCAGCATGGATATCATGTCGTTCCATGTTGCCCGTAGAAGAAAATACAAGGCGAAAAGAGGGAGCGACTACATTTCGCCACAAGGGGAACATGTTTCCCTATCGGAACCATCAGGCTTCATTGAGAGAAGCTATGGTTTGTAAGAGGTTTGTAATAAAGCTTGGCCCAAATTGGCAATGTTTTTACCATGACATATATGTGCCATGACATGACACCATGCCACCTTTGATGACTTTCTAGTGAGTTTTGGATTTTATGGGGATTTAAAAACCACGATTCCAAATGTTTGAGGAGGAGCCAGGACGCCGGTACGATTGTTATTCGTTCCCATTCCTGGCATGGGACCAAATTAAACATGCACCCAAGGACACATGCATGTACAATTTTTCTAGCCATTTTGGTCAACTTGAGCATGTATTTGTAGTTCAGATTTGAATTGTGGACCTTAAATGCCTAGGAAACTCAATTAGTGTATAAAAAGGCCAAACGAACCCTGAAAAAGTTTAAATTTCAGCATAGATATCATGTCGATCCATGTTGCCTGTAGAAGAAAATACAAGGCAAAAAGAGGTCGTGATTACATTTCAACAACAAGGGGAACACGTTTCCCTATTGGAACCACAAGGCTTCTTGTTGAGAGAAGCTCCGATTTGTAAGAGATTCATAATAGAGGTTGCCCCAAATTGGACAATGTTTTTACCATGACATATATGTGTCATGACGTGACACCATGCCTACTTTCATGACTTTTTGGTGAGTTTTGGATTTGCGGGGATTTAAAAACCGAGATTCCAAATGTTTGAGGACGAGCCAGGATGCTGGTACGGTTGTAATTCATTCCCATTCCTGGCATGCATGGGAACTAAACATGCACCCAAGGACACATGCATGTATATTTTTTCTAGCCATTTTGGTGAACTGGAGCATGTATTTGAGGTTCAGATTTGAATTATGGACATTAAATGCCTATGAAACTCAATTAGTGTATAAAAAGGCCAAACGAACCCTGAATAAGTTTAAATTTTAGCACAATTATCCTGTCATTCCATGTTTCCCATAAAAGAAAATACAAGGCGAAAAGAGGCAGTGATTACGTTTCGCCATAAGGGGAACACGTTTCCCTATCAGAACCATGAGGCTTCTTTGAGAGAAGCTCTGGTTTGTAAGAGGTCTGTAATAAAGCTTGGCCCAAATTGGACAATATTTTTACCATGACATATATGCGCCATGACGTGACACCCTGCCAACTTTCATGACCCAAGGACACATGTATAATTTTTCTAGCCATTTTGGTGAATTGGAGCATGTATTTGAAGTTCAGATTTGAATTATGGACATTAAATGCCTAGGAAACTCAATTAGTGTATAAAAAGGCCAAACGATAGCCGTGTGCCTACCAAACTGTGGCTGATGCCGCGCGCGATCTGACTCATGCGTTCTGATTGGCCAGAACCCAAACCCCACGGACTATACCTCTGCACCGTTGGATGCTCCCAGATCGAACGACAACCCTCAACCCTTCGACAGCACATGAAGTACATGGGTAAGCACTATGTGCATGCGTCATGCTAGCTCACGCTTCCTTCTCTTGTACGTTTTCTAAACAGGCTACTGTTTCCCGCCACTCCTCTAATCAGTTTCCCGCCTCTTCTCCCATCGGTTTCCCGCTACCAGTGCCAGTGCTCATTGAAGGCTAGGCGACGACACACCAGCCATCGCACACAGTTTCTAAAAGAACAAATGTGTGTGGTCAGAGGGAGTAGGTCCCATAGGGTGACCAGCGTGAAACGCCTTAAGGGCAAGGAGGAAATTCCTATCAGCAAGGTGCCGCTTCCCATCCGCTAGCCTAGTCGAATAAAACACAGAAGTTAAGCGTGCTCAGGCTGGACTAGTCCAAGGATGGGTTACCTCGTGGGAAGTTGCATATTATATAAACCTTGTTTTGCTAATTTGTAGACTATATTTTTATAGGTTATTTTTTTGCTATAAAATCACCACGACTGCACAAGCGCGAGCAAAATGGTGCACGTACTGGCTTAACCGTGTGTGATGCAAGTGCACTCTAAAATCACCACAACTGCGCAAGTGCGAGCAAATAGTGGAGGTACTGGTTTAACCGCGTGCGATGCAAGTGCGCTGTAAAATCACCACGACTGTGCAAGCGCGAGCAAAATGGTGCAGGTACTGGCTTAACCGTGTGCGATGCAAGTGCGCTGTAAAATCACCACGACTGCGCAAGCGCGAGAAAACGGTGGAGGTACTGGCTTAACCGTGTGTGATGAAAGTGCGCTGTAAAATCACCACGGCTGCGCAAGCTAAACGCGGGTGAGTTTATTTAGAAATTAGGACGAACTGTGTGCGATAGACCAACTAGCTAGAAATATAAAAATAAACTACCCGCCTTGAGCGTTGCAAAAGTCGGCGGTTCCGCCACTTTTCCTTATTATCATACACGCATATCCTTATTGGACCGTGCGCAATCTTGGGCACTCCCGCCCCACATCAATTCCTTTAGCCAAATTTTAGTAGCCGCCATACTTCAACTGTCGCCCACGCTCCTCCAGCACCGACCTTATAGTAAAATTGTAGTAGCCAAGGCATTTGAACCGTCGCCCTCCCTCGCCACCACCATCTCCGCCCACCATTACTAAAATTTTCACTAGCCACGGTGTATCTTCACACACCACAATCCCCCGCCCCCACCATAGTCCCCCCACCCGCCCCCTCCCCCTTGAACTCTAGCCATGGATCTGTGCTCTTCCACAAAGGTTCTTCCACCATGGGTCCTTCCACCGTGAGTTTGTGCTCTTCCAACTGGAAGGATCCCGTCCGTGAAATGTGAGGCAACATCCTATCAGCAAATCTTACCTTTTCTAGCTTGCCAACCCATACCCTTTGTTGTAGTAGCATTTGTCGTGTGGTGCTATAACTGTGTCGTGTTGACTTATTTCATTTATGCAAAAATGTATTGTTCAATAGGGCTATGTGATGTTTAAGTATGAGTTGTCCACTTCAGTTTCACGAATGGCTATATTTGGTTGTTTATAGTGACTAGATGCCTTGTTTATCTGTTTTTGGTTATTAGGTTGGTTGAAGTGAGCATTTTTCCAGTTATCGAGTCGATGCCTTGTTTATATGTTTTTTGTCTTAGTTTGGTTGCAGTGAGCATTTTTTCAGTTATCAAGCAAATGCTTTGTTTATCTATATTTGGTTGTTAGGTTGCTTTTTTTAGCATTTGTCCAGTTTTCAAGCAGATGCCTTGTTTATCTGTATTTGCTTGTTAGGTTGGTTGTAGTGAGCATTTGTCTAGTTTTCAAGCATATTCCCTGTTTATCTTTATTTGCTTGTTAGGTTGGTTCCAGTGAGACTTTGTCTAGTTTTCAATAGCTATATTTGGTTGTTATACTGATCATTTATGCCTTGTTTATTTTAGTCATTCACAATGTGTTGTTCATTATGTGCAAGTTGGAACTGTGTTGCTCGACTGCATCAATACCAGTTTGAACGGCTATATTTGGTTCCAGTTATGCCTGGTGTAGTTAACTCATGCCCTTTATTTCAGTTTTACACATTTATCCAGTGATGTTTAAGCATTACCTATGTTCTATTCATTTTCAACAATACTAGTTTGAATTGCAATATTTGATGGTTGTTAAGCCTGCTGTCGGTAACATTGCCTTCCATTTTATATATGCTTTAACAACATGCTAAAACCAACACATTCAAGCTATCATTTGGAGATGATATTGTTTACCTTTGATATATTTGTTTGATGTTAAGGTTGCCGTACTTATCATGCCTTTCCACTACTTATGCGAGACAATAACAGGAGTGGCCACCATTTTCCACCGAGGTTAGCTTCATCCCTTGGCTTGTACTCCCCCGTTGTTCCATAATGTAGTGCATATAGATCCAGGCATGGACACCTGTTAGCTTCTAATATTGGCTTGTTGCTTGTAGGTACATATGCCCTTGGCAAGGATCCACGCATTGACCCTTTTTGTGTATGGGGCAATGAGATATTCATGAACACGCATCAAGTGAGGAAACTGATAAGGATTATTAGCAAAAATACACGAATGGTGGCAAGCAAATTATTTCTTTATGTTCTATCCAACACAACAGTGAGTTGTAGGATGGTAACTATAAACTCTATAGCCTTCTCTTTTTACTGCCCATAATGAGTTGTTAGACAACAATGTCTGGATCTTTTTTGTTCGCAGTGGTTCCCTGAGCAGTTCACTCAAGATTACCTTGCAAAGTACATGATTGGTGGACATGCAATGAAGGTTAAAGTATTTCATCCAGACTACAATGAGCATCGAGAAGTCGTAATGAAGAAAGTGAAGGATGGACGGGCAGCCATCACAAGGGGTTGGCCTAGAGTCGTGCGCACATTACACATGGAGGAGGGCACAATATGGGCATTCCGCTTCAGCTTCTCCAACAACCAGAATGTCTTTCGCCTCTCTCTTTATAGTCTTTAGTACAACTATGGTTCATCATTCTTTACTTGGTGTTTCTGTAGTTCTTCAGTATATGTACCTGTGCATCGAATAATGTATTCGTGGTTGAACCTATATTTGTAACAAATCTGGTTGGATATGAAATAAGTGATTGCCTACTTTCAAATTCAAAAATGTGATTTTTAAATTAGGGATTACACTACACACGGTTTGCAAAAGTAAAACGTCTGCAATAGACGTGGAGATCAGACACGTTTCTAGGATCCACTACGTGTGCGATCAATCTCCACCTCACACACGATCAGCCAGGAAAAAACGTGTGCGATCAATCTCCAGTGCACACACGATCAGCCAAGAAAAAATGTGTGCGATTAACAACAGCATCGCACATAGTTATTTCTTATTAAATTTTGGCGATAGTCACCTTATCACACATGCTTCAAAATTATTATCTGTTTGTGATGTTGTGCGCATCGCAAACGTTTGGTACTTCTTGGATTAACTGTGTGGGATGTACATACTAACGGAAACATATTCCTTGGATGGACTGTGTGGAATGTACATACGAACGGAAACGTTTAGCGGGGGCTGACTGTGTGGGACGTACTTACGAGCGGAAACGATTTTGCCTGTATAATTGTATTTCTTAGCACTACTATACGTATAACCGTATTTGCTCGCTCGCCGGTCGCACACGACCTCATTTTGCCGAGCGTGTGTGCCAGGAGGGCATATCCCAGACGGTTTCTGGGTAGTGTGGGAAGGACCCCCCTATTTCCCACACTCACTTGGCGACGGTTCCAAATGTCGTCGCGGAAAGGGGTTAAAAACCGTTTGTACCAGTGATAAGCGAGATAACTGCACAAGGAGCGGCAGACACCCGAGACCCAGCAGCATGCGCATTATTTTTTTTTGGGATGGAGAAGGGTATCAACTGGGTTGTGCGGGAGCTGTGGCCCGTCTAGCACAAGCTTTTCTTTCATATGTTTACACATGACCATCCCAGTTTTTTTTCCTTTCTGAAAATGGCTAGCCCAGCTATTTTTGTTTTTTGCAGAATAACCAACGTAGGCCTACTTCCTTTTCTACGCCCTGCTGGGCCAGAAATCTTTCAAGACGAGGAGGGATGCATTTGGGCTTGCCCAGAAAATGAGCTATAAGTAATAAGAAATGGGCTATAAGTAATAATAAATGGGTTGTAAAATGAAAAAAAATACAACAAACAGGCAATTAGTTCCAAAATACTTTTTCTTTCGGATTTTGATATTTTAAATTTCATTGTTTTTGTTCGGGTAAAATTTCATTGGATTTAAATTAAGGTTTTTTTAGTTTTTAAATTAATTTGAATGTGGCTAGAAATTTTGGGCTATATGCTATTTGGGACATATTTGGAGGCTGACTTGTGGGTCTACTAGGTTGAGGTGTACGAAAGGTTTTGTCAACTTAGTCCACAAATGATTCTAGCAGAAGTGACCGTGGGATGTCAATCCAACGACCATGTTGCTTCTTCAATATCTGATCTTCTTGCTCCATCCGCCCAAACCAGCGCCGGTGGGACTGCCTGCTCCTGCCTCCCATGGTCGGCTGTGCTGCCGCACAGGCTGCACCACCCCACCCTACTCCATCGCTGGCCAGGCCATTCCTCTACTCACCCACACCTCTTGTTATTTTCTGGCGACGGCAGCCGAACCAATAAACCCTCGTACTCCCCACCGCATGGGCAACCATTGCCGAGTCTTCCCCGGCTCCAGGTCATTCCCTTCCTAGGACTCACCGTCATCCACTGCCATGGTGCTCTCGGCACGGCGTGGTCAACGTGGTCAATGAACGACATCCATCGAAAGAGGACTATACGTGGAGCGGCTAACAGCTGGGTCCACGGCCGCACACAAGGAAGTGCCTCCTTATTACGTGCAAAATAATTATTCCTCCACCTGACAGCTGGGACCCACCGGAAGGGCCTATGTATTTCGTGAAAAGAAGTTCCTCCCGCTGACAGCTCGGACCCACCAGCTATATCTTCGCACAGAAGGAAGTGCCTCCTTATTACGCACAAAAAGAGAATACTCCCCCTGCTAGCTGGGACCTACCATAGTGGGAGGCTGACTTGTGGGCCTATCAAGTTGACACGGACGGAGGGCTTTGTCAACTTAGTCAATATGAACGATTCTAGATCCAGTGACCGTACAATGTCCATCCAACGGCCGTAGTGCTTCTTCAACCTCTGGTCTTCTTGCTCCAGCCACCCAAACCAGCACTGGTCGTGCCGCCTGCTCCTGCCTCCCGTGGCCGGCTCTGCTGCCGCGCAGGCCTCGCCGCCCCACTCTACTCCAACCTCTGGCCAGGCCATCCCTCTACTCACCCACAACACATGTTATTCTGCGGCGACGGCATCCCCACACTACAGCAGAACCAGTCAACCCTCATACTCCTCTCCACGTGGGCATCCACTACCGCGTCTTCCTCGGCTCCGCCTCATCCCCTTCCTAGGCCTCACTGTTGTCCACCACCTTGGTACTCTCGGAGCGGCGTGGTCAATGTGGTCAAGGAATGACTTCCATCGGAAGAGTACTGTACGTGGAGAGGCCGATAGCTTGGTCCACGGCCACAACAGAGAAATGCCTCCTTATTACGCGCAAAATAATGATTCCTCCACCTGACTGTAGGGACCCACCGGACGGGCCACCGTATTTCGTAAAAAAACATTTCCCCCCTGACTGTTGGGACCCACCAGCTACATCTTCGCACGCAAGGAAATGCGTCCTTATTACGGGCAAAAAATGATTCCCCCTGACAGCTGGGACCCAGTAGCTATATCTTCGCACGCAAGGAAGTGCGTCCTTATCCTCCCTGACAGCTGGGACCCACCCGGTCAAAGCGTTCGTAGCTTGTGTGTCTTGTCGCGAACGTATTTGTACATACTGGTCGATCGGTCCCTTTGCAAAGATGAACCATGGCCGAGTAAGTAGCAGCACATGTCATAGTAGAGCCCCCACGTAGCAGTTTAGACTGTCCCGTCTAAACCATGTACACGTACATACAGCCACACGCCAAAAAATACAGCCACGTACGTACATATGAGCAGGGTCTCGAAACACGTACTCGCGCGTACGGATGGCCAGGGCTCGTGTACATGGAGGGGCAACGGACGACAGCGATATTATCATGTTCATCTTCAGCTAACCGGCTGGGTCGGAAAGGAGGAGACAACGTCGTGTTTGCCAGGAGCCAAGTGATTGGGCCGGAACACGTCATGTTCATCGGGAGGCAATAGACTGGGTTGGAATGCATCGTGTTCATCGGGAGCCAACCGGCTTGGACGTAACAGCCAAAAAGAGGCTAGCGTACCGCAGATCGGAGTAAACGACCTTCTGTTCGACCACCTACGATCGAAACAGGATCCTGTTCACCGGGAGGGATCTCACCTGCCGCAAAATGGAGGAAACAGACTTCTCTTCGACCTCCTATGGTCGAAACGGGGTCTTGTTGATCGGGAGGGGTGTGGCGTACCGCAAAATGGAGGAAACAGACTTCTCTTCGACCTCCTACGATCAAAACGGGGGTCCTGTTCATTGGGAGGGGTGTGGCGTACCGCAAGACGGGACTCCACGGACTACTGTTCATCCACCGTCTACTGCCTCGCTCCAGCCTCCACAGGCTACTGTTCATCCACCGTCGACCTCCTCCAACCTCCACCTGTTACTGTTCATCCACGGCGTCTCCCTCCTGCCTCCACCAGCTACTGTTCATCCACGGGCTCCTGTTCATCCAACCTCCACCTGCTACTGTTCAACCACCCCTCCACGGGCTACTATTCATACAACCCTCCACTGGCTAATGTTCAACAAGCCCTCCACGGGATCCTATTCAGCCACCCTCAACCGACTTGTTCAGGGACCTGTTCATCCAGCGGCAACGACCTCTACCCCCACGGGGTCCTGTTCATCCAAACCCCACCGGGAACTATTCATCCAACCCCAACAATGCTCACTGTTCATCAAGAGGCAGCAGGTTCAATCGGCTTCAGTTTGCAGCAGTAGAGAAGGAATCGCTTGATCGGGTTCAGCTAACAGCCAGGGATCGATCGATCACTCGGGTTCAGTTAACAGCCATGGATCAATCGATCGCTCGGGTTTAATAAAACGTAGCCAGTGCAATCGCTCGGGTTCAGTAGGCGAAAGCCTCACTCGGGTCAGCTAGAGCCCAATGCCTCGCACCCACGCGCGTATGTGTACGAGATAAATGCACAATCCCTCAGTGCATCGCTTGGCCCCGACCACCCACCATAACCGGGAACTCCCTGATATATTCCTCGCCCTCGCTTCTACCACAGTTTTTTGCATCATGGACGGCCCAAAGAATGTCATGCAGCTACGTCTCCGGCCCGCCCAAGACGAAAATCCCATTTTCTGTCATGATTTTTTGTCATAGAAGTAGGATCCCACCACATCTATGATGACACCGGGTTTTGTCACAATTATCGTCATAGAAGTGTCACGGATGTGTCTATTCTTTGTAGTGTAGGTAGATTAAACGAAAAGGCTATGTGGGTAGACTGAGGAGTGGTACATGTTCGTGTACGTGCCCATCCTTCTAGCGCTACATGTGCCACTGGCTAGTTGAGGTCACTCTTTCAAATCACCTTGGCAAAAACTTTTACGATTCCCTTTTATTTCTGCACCCCTCCTGACAGGTGGGACCTATGCAAACGGATATAAAAAATGTGTCGTAGCTGGTTCGGATGGATATTGGCATGTGCATGGGAGACACACCATTTCTGGTTAAGAAATATGCCATTATCCTCAAAAAAGAAAAACCCCTTCTTCGTGCTTCCGCATGCACGAGAATTTGGTTCTGCTTGCAATATGGATGATACGTGGAGGATGAAGTGAACCCAGAAGCATGCTAGCACAGAGACATGCACACGGCCATCATCGAAGCGAGGCCTAAGCTTTTCAAGACACCCTGCTTGCTGCTATCTGGTCTTTCGAGATTTACTCACCATGATACGGAGGCGTACATGATGCCCCTCGACTTCAATCCGACCTCCATTAGCCGAAACTTCTTTGCAGGTATGTAGTGGGTCGCCGTACATCATTTCCCTCGGCTTCGATCTGATCACCATCGCCAGAAACTTCTTGCTAGGTATGTACGGGGTAGGCATGAACTCCCACTAGATGGATGCCGTTAGAGAAGACGGGAGAAAGTTGGTGCTCATGAACTTCCAGAGATTATCCTTCTTCCGTTGGATTATATATAGGGTTTTACCGTCGCAGTCCAAGTCATCTAGATTACCACGTCAGTTGGATGAACCTTGTTTTGCAGAAGATTGTAATCTGCCAAGTTCCCACATGACATGCAGATTACGCAGACTTCAAGCTAGTTGCCTTGTTTGGCTGCGAACTCACCTTACACTGGTGCCCTCTTTAGCTGGAGACAACTCAGCTCGCAGTGGATCGTCAAAGCTGATACACACTTCTGTGATGTTATTGAACACAATGGCATCATCTACGCGATCGACAAAGCAGATGGCACCACGTATTGCTGGAACGACGTGTGTAAGTTATTTTCGTCTGATGTTAATGATAGTGCCATGACACTGTTTGAAATTTTTGTGATGATTGACATATTCCTGTTTGAGCAGAATTTGAGTAGAACTATGGCAATGTATTAGAGCCCCGTAAATCAGCTATATTTGGAATGAGTTAATTCATGCGATTGTGACCATGTCATTACATCCAATTTGTACCCTTGAATAATCAAACAGTTAGGAAGAAATGGATATTCTCCTTATTTTATAGTAATCTATATACTACTAAACATGAGTGTGCATCAATATCCATGTTAGTTTCCTCATTTTCATGATGTAGAAACATGCATCACAATGTTGGTTTCATCTAACCATACATTAGTGAAGTAAATGTGCATATGGAGAACTCTATATTTGGAAGTAGTGAAATCTTGTAATGCTTACCATGTGTACATACCTATATTCGCCCTTCAGCAATCAATGGCTAGAATAATATCCTCACGAAAATTTTGCCCACAGAACATGAGTATATAACAATGATGGTCTGTTAGTTTGCTTGAAGAATTTGTTTGTGAGGACAGAACATGATTACATAACATGCATGGCATCGTAGTTTCCTGTGAAGAATCGATTGCGAGATAACATGAGTATCACCATGCATGTCACTTCTATATTTTTGAACCTAGTATACATTTCCCTGTATTTTCCTCTCAGCTCCAACATGGACATATCAATGTTGTTTCTTGCATTATCCTACTCATACTCTGAACAATGCTGATCTTACATTAACAATGCCTGTCATTTTTGATATGATGCAGTGTCCCTACAGTTACTGCCCTTTGTAATCACACCACCTTTGCCAAAAACTGGGAAGCACAACTGGTTCCTCGCTCGATCAGACAACGGTAAAAGACTGATGATCATTCGCACACATGAGCCAGAAAAGTAAGATTGCAAAACCCCACTGTGTACAAGCACCGTGAAATACGTGAATATCCGGACAGTGGTTGTTAAGTCTACGAGCAGGATACCAGCTTGTTGGGGCCTTCAAGATTTTTGAGTTGGAGGCGGGTAAACAGCCTTGGCTCACACTCTCTATTTCTCGGACTCAATTATCCGATTAACCAGGAGATCACCATTGGCAAGGACCTTGATGGCAGAGAGGATTTGTTTGCTATGGAAAATTGTGTCTATGCGACGAGCCCTAGGACTTCGGGAGCAAACTCACCTGATTGTCAACGATATAGCCTGCAGCCAAAAGAAGGTGAGAATGACAAATGCATCTGGATTAACTTTGATCCTTGGATGTCTCAAGTCCGACAGGCAGTGATGAGGTTCAAGCCTTTGGGTTGATAGGTAATTGGGCTATTGTGTCGAAAGGGTGGAGTACTGGCGTCTCCAGATCACTGGTGGCTAAAGCGGGGCTGCAAATTATGATGGTGTTGGATCATCTCTCTTCGAATGACTTGTTGTCTTTACTGCTTGTTCTAGATGGGTAGTTCTCTCTTTTGTTATGCATATTCCTTGTCATTCGGTCATCCTCATCTATGTCACTCTTACTTTGTAATAGTTGCCTCTATTTAGAATGTCATTCTCGTCTAGATCATGAGAGTCTGAGCGCTGCAGATGGGTGCGTTTTAGTGGTGTAGCAAGACTTCTTATGAACTATCATGTCTTGCTGTTTATGTCAGTAGTAGTCACTAGTCAGTGTTTGAATGTTTTATATATCGTTGTTTCGAACTGTTTATTGTCTCGAACTACTGGTGGGCTAAATGAGGGGATCACCATTCTCCGGTGTTCAGAGTATATCTCCTTCTTTCAAGTTATAATTCGAGCTCAGTGTCTTTTCGATAACGTACACTTGTTTGCGCCAGTGATGTGTCATTGAATGTGGGCCAAGTAGTCACGCAATCCCAAACAGGTCAATTATGACTCTCAGGCTGGGCTCTCAAGAAATCCTAAAAAAAGTCCAGGCTCTCAAAAAAGAAAGAAAAAGGACTCATAGGCCAACATGTGGGTGCCACCGGTGTTTTCGTGCTCTTGCGCGCCGAGAGCATATTGGCGCGTCTTCAAAATTCATGCTACCTTTTCATCCCCAATCTCCCGCCCCTTCCCCACCTCTAGAATCTCGATTCCTACTCCAGCTCCCCTAAATCCTCCACCTGTACTCCTTGTACTCAAGCGCACTATCATGTCGCGGGTCAACGCGGATCTCCAAGCCAGAGATCCTGAGGTCCATCCTGCCTTCAGGCGCTGCGTGTTGTCGCTCAACAGTAGCATGGCGGCGCTTGACGACCAGTTTGTCGGCAAAGTGTTGATGGTAACCATCAACAGCGACCGGCCTCCTGTCTTGCCGGACGACCTTGTCAAAGCTCTTGGCATTGTGCACGGCATCCAAATAAGTTACTTGCTTGTCGAAGTCTGTCCACCATCGGCTGATTTCTTCGTTAGGTTCCGGTCAACTTTCGAATGCAGTCGTGTGTTTATCTTCCCGGTGTTTGTTCTGCGATGGTGCACTGGTGAGCTTTGATCGGTGGCACCTAGGATGGGGCTCGGTGCCCTCTGAGCTTGAGTTTTTAACAAAGCTTACCTTCCACAGCATGCCTCGACGTGCTTGGAACAACGAGTCCATTAATGAGCTTATCAACGACCTTGGAGGTGAGCTCGTAAGTATGTTTGTTCCTCCACACAACTGGGTTCTGGCAATTATGGCATGTATGAAGAAGTCATCCACCATACCGAAGGTGATTGGTGTTGAGATACCGGTGCAGGAACTGGGGTTGAACTATTCATCGCCACCAAGGCCGTCGCGGACCACGTTAGGGAAGTACCTGTATCGAGTGTTCGTGCATGTCGAAGAAGTGGGCAATCCATCAATCGAAGTCCTATCGCCGCCGCTGGTGCCAGGTTCCATCGATGAGTCCATTATAGGAGTCAACGTGAGACTTTCCCCGTGTTGCTCAGAACGATGGATGGCACAGGGCCTACTCCATCGAGCGGCGGAGGCCACTCCTTCTTTGGGAGAAGAAGCAGGGCTGCCTGCCTAGATGTGCTCTAATTTGACGTAACAACTGAATCTTGTCAGATACTAGTTAAATCTGAGCTATCGGTGTGAAGCATTGATATGCTAGTACATTTGATTGTGACTGTTCTATTTTTCTACCTGAACTTTTTTAGAAAGGGTTGTACGTCAACTTAATGTGCTAGCAACACTTATTGTGTTGTCTGTCTGTTTTCTTTGCACGTCATTCAAGATATTTCCCCGTAATTGATAAAGACGATGAACCATTATGTACGAGTTCGTTGGTTTCAACATAGCCCTACCCGTAGCGATCCACTGCTTCCACCCTAATTGTGCCGCCTGTGTGAAATTTTTGTGTGCAAGTTTAGTGTGCTATGATGTTCTATATGATTGTGTCAACTATATAAGTTTTTACTGAGCATCAGCAATGCATATGGCTGAAAGATGTATTTACGAGCATAGGCTGATGGGTATCTCTCTCTCTCTCTCTCTCTCTCTCTCACAGACACGCGCACACACACACGTGGGACTCGTTGAATTATTTCTTCGCTCGACAACTTTTAATTAGGTTCCACTGTACTCTAAATTTTTTCTGAAGTTATTAATTGAGCTCAGCGACTTCAAAAAGTTGTACATAAGCCTTTTTTGGGCCTTTCCGGCATCGTTGAATATGGGCTGAGTAGCCATGTAAAGTTGTACTGTATTACACTCGCCTTTTTTGAACATTAGCAATGGACCTGGGCCGACAATTGTACACAATATCCTAAAACAAGCGCAGCCTAGCCTATCTTTCTTTTAATAAAATACACATACCAGTTCATTTTTTATATAATAAGATTACCAAGCCCAACTTAATTTTTTAATAATATTTGTATCTCAATATTATTTTTATACGAAATGCTCAGTCCAGGCCATCATTGTTTTTTCACCCATCCTAGAAAATGGGTCCATTTCTACTAAAATCAAATGACTTGTAAGTTGTCAGAAATGATAAATGCGCTACATGTACGCAATATTATTTTTCACCTAGCTCAGTAAATAGGTGTATTCAAATAAATAATCAAATGCGCTGAAATTATCATAAATAGTATTTATTTTTGAGAAACAATTATCATAAATAGTAAATCGGCTATTATTATTATTTTTATTATTAACCAGCCCTGGAAATAGATTATTTTTTGAGTCAAAGCCCAGGAAATAGATGTATTGGCAAAATAATGAAATGGGTTGTAAAACCTAAATAAATGGGCTGCATTCCGCCACAGCTTTCAAAGCTGACTTTGTTGGCCCGCTAGATGAAGCCTGCGCAAGTGTTGTCCATTTAGTGAAAAAATGATTTAATGGTCTAAAACAAAGGGTCAACAAATTATTCTGATATCTGTAGTCGTTGGATTGACATCTAACGGCGATCCTGCTTCTTCAATCTCTGATCTAGTTGCTCTTGCTCCAGCCGCCAAAACCATCGCCGACTGGAGCGCCTGCATCTGCTTCCCGTGGTCGGCTGTGCTGCCGCGCAGGCCTCACCGCCCCACTCTACTCTCAATGGTGGCAAGGTCATACCTGTACTCACTGACACCTTCTGTTATTCTCTGGCGAAGGCAGCCTCACCTGGTAGCTGAACCAGTCCCTCGTACACCCCTCCGCCAGGGACTTCAGTGCCTCTTGTTCCATGACTCCAGATCGTTCCCATCTTAGGCCTCGCCACCGTCCACCGCCTTGGTGCTCTCGGCGTGGCATGGTCAACATGGTCAAGGAAAGCCTTCCATCGGAAGAGGACTGTACATGGAGAGGTTGACAGCTGGGTCCATGGCCGCAGCAAGGAAGTGCCTCCTTATTATGCACAAAATAATGATTTCTCCAGGTGACAGCAGGACCTACCAGAAGGGCCTCAAAAAAATGTTCCCCTGACAGCTAGGACCCACCAGCTACATCTTCGTACGCAAGGAAGTGCATCTGTATTACAGGCAAAAAATGATTCTTCCCCCTGACAACTGGGACCCACCAGCTATATCTTCGCAGGGAAGGAAGTGCCTCCTTAGCCTCCCTAACAGCTGGGACCCATGAGCTATATCTTTGCAGGGAAGGAAGTGCCTTCTTATCTTCCCTGACAGCTCGGACCCACCGGGTCGAACCGTACATCGGGTTGTCCATCTGGTCGTGATCATGTACCTACATACTGGTCGATCGGTCTCTCTGCAGTGATGAACCGTGTCCGAGTAAGGAGATGCACGTGTCGTAGTACAGGCACGGACGTAGCATGTCATGCAGTCCCGTCTATATATATCGTGTACACGTACATACAGCCACGCTGCAAGAAATTAAATATGGCTACGTACGTACATAAGGGTGGGGTCTCGAACGCGTTCTCACACATACGTATGGGCAGAGCTCGTGTACATGGAGAGGCAACAGACGGCAACGAGGTCGTCCTATTCATCGGCAACTAACCGACTGGGTAGGAATGGAGGAAACAACATCGTCTTCACGGAGAGCCAAGTGACTGGGTCAGAATGCATCCTGTTCATTGGGAGCGAAGCCACTGGGTCGAAACACATCATGTTCATCGGGAGCCAACCGGCTTGGACAGAATAGCCGAAACAAGGTCTAGTGTACCCCAGAACGGAGGAAACAGGCCTTCTGTTCGACTGTGTACGGTCGAAACGGGGTCCTGTTCATCGGGAAGGGTCTAGAGTACCGCAAAATGGTGGATACGGACTTCTGTTCAAGCTCCCGGTCGAAACGGGGTCCTGTTGATTGGGAGCGGTGTGGCATACCGCAAAACGAAGGAAACAGACTTCTCTTCGACCTCCTATGGTCGAAACAGGGATCCTGTTCATCGGGAGGGGTGTGGCGTACCGCAAAATGGGACTCCATGAGCTACTGTTCATCCACCGTCGACTTCCTCCAGCCTCCACCTGCTACTGTTCGTCCATCGTCTCCAGCCTCCACCAGACACTGTTCATGCAGCCTCCACCAGCTTTAGTTCGACTAGCCTCCATGGGGTCCTATTCATCCACCCACAACCGGATGGGGTGTGTGGTGGCCTCTTGGGCTCCTGTTCATCCAGCGGCAACCGCGTACTATATACCATGGGGTCATGTTCATCCAGTGGCAACCGCCTATACACACGGCCGGGTTCCTGTTCATCCAACCCCCGCCGGGACTTCTTCATCCACAGCCAACCCAACCGGCTCGACTCAGACCATGTCTTGACTCGTTCTACCTATCACGCACGTGCAGCAGCAACATGCACTGTTCATCTAGAGGCAACCCAATCGGCTAGCTACATCTCGCATGGGGGGTCGATCGGCTTCAATAAGCATGCAGCAGCAGCGATCCGTCGGGTTCGGTTAGCAGCATAGGAGTCTTGGTCGGGTTCAGTTAGGAACGAAGGGATCGATCAATCGTCTTCAGTACACAGCAGCAGGAGATCGCTCGGGTTCAGTTATAGCGACACGGCTCGCACCACATGCGCGTACGAGAGAAACACGCAAACCGCACTGCATCGCTCGGCCTCGACCACCCACCATAACTGGGAACTCCCCGATGTTTTCCTCACCCTCGTTTCTACCATGATTTTCTTTGTCATGGACGGCCCAAAGAATGTCATGCAGGTGCGTCTCCGTCCCGCCCAGGACGAAAAGCCCATTTTTTTCATGATTTTTTGTCATAGAAGTAGGAGCCCACCACATCTATGATGATACTGGGTTTTGTCATAATGATCCTCATAGAAGTGTCATAAGCATGACAGAAAAAAATTCGTTCGGACCAAAATATCACGGATGTGTCTTTTTTTGTAGTGATACATCATTAATTTGCCTAATATAGAAAGATGAGGAAAGAAATCCCCTTTGACGTATATGCTGCATGTAGCACCATTTATCCAAATGTAGCAATATATAGTATATATTCAAGAAAGTAGGCCATGCCAACCGATGTAGAGTGAGATTGAACATATCATGCGCATCCCGAAGTCAACTGGTACGGTGAGATGGAACTCCACAGATGTCTAGCCGAGGCCGCAAAGTCTTGATGTGTCCACGCATGGTACACTCTCTATGAATGAAAGACAACCCTCGAATTAGCTCGAATAAAAATGAATCCACGGCGATTTCGGCCGAGTGCTTGAAGGAGGCAGATGAAATGGGATAACAAATGAGAGAATATCTCAGTAAATTAGTTACCTTGTTGTCCATGAGAAAAAAAAACTCAATACTGCGGATTCCCCAATCGGGCGGAGCTGGGTCAACCGCGAGCAGCGTCGAAAAAGTTGATGGCAATAGGCAGCAGCAAGCAGAAATGGCGAAATGCAGTGGGGCTTGCCGGCAGCCTGGCGGCGTGATACATCTCCATCGTATCTACTTTTCCTAATGCTAGTGCTCTTGTTTTGGACTCTAATTTGCATGATTTGGATGAAACTAACCCAAACTAACCTTGTTTTCAACCGAACTACCTTAGTGTTATTTTGGTACAGAAATTAAAGTTCTCAGAATTGGACGGAACTTTTTGGAGAATTATTTCAGAATAAATAGAAAATACTGGAACCAAGACCCACTGGAGGGGGGCCTGGCTGCCCACAAGACACCAGGGCACGCCACCCCCCTCTTGCACACCCTGCTGGGTGGTGGGGCCCTCGGGGCTTCGCTGACCCTAATTCCAACTCTATAAATTCCTATTTACAGAGAAAAAAGAGGAGACGAAGTTTCATCACGTTTCACGACACGGAGCCGCCGCCACCTCCTGTTCTTCATGGAGAGGCCAGATCTGGAGCCCATTCGCGGCTCGAGAGAGGGGAATCTTCGGTCTTCATCATCACCAATTCCATGATGCTCCCCACCGAGAGTAAGTAATTCTTTTGTAGGCTCGCTGGTCGGTGAGGGTTGGATGAGATTCATCATGTAATCGAGTTAGTTTTGTTAGGGCTTGATCCCTAGTATCCACTATGTTCTGAGATTGATGTTGCTATGACTTTGTTGTGCTTAATGCTTGTCACTAGGGCCCGAGTGCCATGATTTCAGATCTAATCCGTTTATGTTTTCACCATTATATCTATGTTCTAGATCCGATCTTGCTAGTCATATGCACCTGCTATGTGTTATGATCCGTAAACCCAGGGTGATAGCAATTGGGATACTTTCCGGTGATGACCGTAGTTTGAGGATTTCATGTATTCACTTGTGTTAATGCTTTGTTCTGGTTCTCTATTAAAATGAGGCTTTAATATCCCTTAGTTTCCTTATGGACCCTGCTACCACAGGAGGGTAGGACAAATGATGTCATGCAAGTTCTTTTCCATAAGCACATATGACTATTTACAGAACACATGCCTACATTAGATTTATGAACTGGAGCTAGTTCTGTGTCACCCTAGGTTAGACTGTTATATGATGAATATCATCCAACGAATTCACCGATCCAATGCCTACAAGTTTTCCACATATTGTTCTTGCTAAGATACTATTGCTATTGCTATTGTTACAAGTGCTACAAAACAGTTACTGTTGTTACCGTTACCATTGTTACTGTTACCATTGCTATCAAATTATCATATTACTGTGCTACTGATCACTTTGCTCCAGATATTTAATATCCATGTGTGGTTGAATTGACAACTCAACTGCTAATACTTACAAATATTTTGTGTCTCCCCTTGTGCCTAATCAATAAATTTGGGTTGAATACTCTACCCTCAAAAACTGTTGCAATCCCCTATACTTGTGGGTTATCAAGACCATTTTCTGGCGTTGTTGCCGGGGAGCATAGCTATATTTTTTGAGTCACTTGGGATATATATATTTATCACTATGAAAAATCTGAAAGATATAAGAACCAAGATCGTTCCCTCTAAGACAAGGGAGGTGCCATCTAGCTCTACACTTGATTCACCTTTTGTTATGAATAGACTTGCAACACCACCACATGCTATTAATCCTGATATGTTGCAAGTTATTGATGATGCTACTTCTGAATGATGCTTATGAGGATGCTAGTACCTTGCTTGAATTTGTTGATGAACAAATTGCTAGAGCTAAGGAAATTGAGCATGCTGAAATTACTCAAACTGATGAAGTCTTTGAAACTGAAAATTATGAAACACCTATTAGACCTAGCTCTCCTAGAATTGAAATGCCTAGGATACCTGAGGGTTATATTATGGATGTAGAGGTAGCTAGAGAATTTCTTGCTTGCAAGGATAGAGATGGTCTTAAGAAGTTATTATGCAAGTTGAAAGAAAAATCTTTGAATGCTAGAATGCAATATGATCCTAAGTTTTCTACTTCACCTATCTTTATTACTGATAAGGATTATGAATTCTCTATCAATCCAGAGTTAATTACTTTGGTTGAATCTGATCCTTTCCATGGCTATGAAATTGAAACTATTGTGGCACATCTTACTAAATTAAATGATATAGCCACCCTATTTGCTCATGATGAAAAAAATCGCTACTACTATATCCTCAAGCTATTTCCTTTCTCACTAAAGGGTGATACTAAGATATGGTACAATACTCTTGCTCCTGGTTGTGTGCCTAGTCCCCAGGATATGATTTATTACTTCTTTGAAAATTATTTTCCTGCTCATAAGAAACATGCTGCCTTACAAGAAATATTTAACTTTGTGCAAATTGAAGAAGAGAGTCTCCCACAAGCTTGGGGGCGGCTTCTCCATTTTCTTGATGCTTTGCCGGATCATCCTCTTAAGAAAAATGAAATACTTGATATCTTCTATAATGGACTAACGGATGCTTCTAGGGACTTCCTAGATAGTTGTGCTGGTTGTGTTTTTAGGAAACGAACTATTGAACAAGATGATGATTATTGAATAATATAATGAAGAATTATGATGATTGGACACTTCTTGAACCACCGCCTAGACCCACTCAGAAGAAGAGGGGTATCTTATTTCTCAGTCCTGAAGATATGCAAGAGTCAAAGAAATGTATGAAGGAAAAAGGAATTAAAGCTGAGGATGTTAAGAATTTACCACATATTGAAGAAATACATGGCCTTGACACACCACTACCACGGGTGGTAGAGGTAAACTCTTTAATGAAATTTGATGAAGGTGGCATCCCTTACAATAAACATCCTAGTCAATGCTTATATGAATTTGACAACTGTATTAGGAAACAAGGTCACTTCTATGTAAACGTTATGAAATAGTTAAAACAAAATTCTGATGTTGTTAGTGTACTTAAGTCTGGCCCCTTTTGTACTCCTTGTGCACAGGCAGTTGGAGAAGCACCCGTGGCGAGGCTTGACGGGGCAGTAGAAGGCAAGAGACAATACTACCAAGGCAGCATTCAAGCCAGTGAATAGAGAACAGAAGACAAGCTGGGCCCCCAGCAAGACCCTTGCCGGGATGGCTCACGAAGGCCCGACAAGATCCTTGCCAGGGTAATTTGCGAAGCACCAGGAAGGCCACCACCCTTGAGGCTGAGAGCTCTGACACCATCGACAATGTCAAGACCAAGACTCGGGGGTACATGCGTAGTAGCATGCAGATCTTTGTGAAGACTGGTGGCATGCAGATCTTTGTGGAGACCAGAGGGCGAAGTCCCCAACAAGGCTCCTGCCGTGGATGACTGCGAGGCCCCGACAAGGCCCTTGCCGGGGACAACTGCAAAGCCACAACAAGGCTCGCACACGACAAGGTTCTGCCACCCCACGGCCGTTCCAGCACAATAACCAATCTACCAACTAGGCAAGCACCTGCGTGGTGGCATGAAAATCTTCGTGAAGATCCTATCACCGCTCCAGCACAGCGGCTAGCCAGTCAGCTTGGTGTTGCATGCCTCGTCAGCCTGGATATGTGTCGAGACGGGATGAGGTAGCAACGGACGGGACGATCTCTATTACCATCCCTGATAAAGTTGGAGGGCACGTAAGCAGGTCATTTTATGCATTTGTCCTACAAGGTCAATGATAAGCATGTACACTGTAGCTACTTTACACCTCCTGTGTGCCACTGTGGCAACCCCTTTGGTTGTATAAAGGCCCAAGGCGTACTGGACAAGGATTCGAATGTTTGGACCAGACATGCATAGTGGCTAGTCAAGGTTCAAGAACACTAAATACACACTCAAAGCAGGACTAGGGTTTTCCGCTCCTCAGCGGCCCGAACCTGGGTAAAAATCCTTCGTGCTGATCACCAGACCCGTTCTTTGTGCAATCCTCTCTCCCTACCAACCGTAGAAGGGATCCTCGTGATCCCATAGGTTTCGTTTCCCTGACATCTTTGGCGCGCCATGTAGGGGATCAGGTTGTGCAAATCTGGTCTGGTAGTTAGTACGTCAGTTTCTTCATCACCATGGTTTCGAAGAAGAAGACGATCACGGTGATCAGTTCATCTAGAGCCGGTCTGCCCATGCCAGCACGGACGGGCGACGGGGCAGACGCTGGTGGCGGAGGAGATCAAGACCATCCACATCATTCTGGTACCAGGAGCTAGGAGAGCAGCATCGTCTGCAACCACGATGACAATCCGCACGCCGCCGCCTCCAAGGACGGACCCGTGTTGCCTACGGGCGATGCGGGGACCTCCAAGGAAAGGAAGACAACCCCGCCAACACATGCACCGCGGTCCTCCCAGGTCATGCGCGACGAGCAGCACTGGGATGTTGGTGACCCAGGGCATCGCCGCGGTAAGAGACCTTAGCATCATTCTCGAGATGTGCAGGGCAGACATGCATGCCAAGGTGCTGGTGAAAAAGGTGCGCGACTGCGGAACCATGATGGAGATCCTTCTAACGCAGTTAGAAGTCCGAGCACCTCCCGTTCCTCGCGTTTGTTGCTGCCACCCAGGCAAGCAGAAGCACTGGCACGAGCACAACTACTCCTCGACTTTCCTTCTGCTACGGAGAATCAAGAAGAGTGGAGGGTGATAACCCACAAGTGTAGGGGATAATTGTAGCCTCTTTCGATAAGTAAGAGTGTTGAACCCAACAAGGAGCTAAAGGTAGAACAAATATTCTCTCAAGTCCTATCTGCCACTGATACGACTCTACGCACGCTTAGTGTTCGCCTTACCTAGAACAAGTATGAAACTAGAAGTACTTTGTAGGTGTGACAAGATAGGTTTGCAAGATAATAAAGAGCACGTAAATATAAACTAGGGGCTGTTTAGATAAAGAAGCAATAAAGTAAATATAGCGAGTGTGGAAAAGTGGTGGTAGGAGTTGTGAAATTTTCCCTAAGCAATTGACTACTTTACTAGACCGATAGCAAGTTTTATGTGGGAGAGGCATAAGCTAACATACTTTCTCTTCTTGGATCATATGCACTTATGATTGGAACTCTAGCAAGCATCCGCAACTACTAAAGATCATTAAGGTAAAACCCAACTATAGCATTAAAGCATCAAGTCCCCTTTATCCCATACGCCACAACCCCCTTACTCGGGTTTATGCTTCTGTCACTCAAGCAACCCACTATAAGCGAATCATGAACGTATTGAAACACCCTACAGCGGGAATCCCTCACGCTTGCGCGACACGGAGGGCACAATAGGACAACCACATAACCACAAGAAAATTGAACCAATCATAGCAATTCATCAATCACTAATAGGACAACGAAAATCTACTCAAACATCATAGGATGGCAACACATCATTGGATAATAATATGAAGCATAAAGCACCATGTTCAAGTAGAGGGTACAGCGGGTTGTGGGAGAGTGGACTGCTGAATATAGATGGGGGAAGGTGATGGAGACGTTGGTGAAGATGATAGAGGTGTTGGTGTAGATCGCGGTGATGATGATGGCCTCCGGCAGCGTTCCGGCGCCACCGGAAGCAAGGGGGAGAGAGCCCCCCTTCTTCTTCATCTTCCTTGACCTTCTCCCTAGATGGGAGAAGGGCCCCTCTGGTCCTTGGCTCCCATGGCACGGGAAGGGCGAGAGCCCCTCCGAGATTGGATCTATCTCTCTGTCTCTCTCTGTTTCTGCGCTCCCCGATTCTGCCCTCGCACCGTTTCTTTTATATCCGGAGATCCTTAACTCCGATTGGATTGAAACCTTTGCCCAGATATTTTTCCAAAAATTAGCTTTCTTGCGGCCAAATAAGAGCAGCAATCGCCTTACGAGGGGCCCACGAGGGATAGGGGTGCGCCCAGTATAGGCAGGCATGTCCCCCGCCTCGTGGCCACCTCGGGCACCATCTCGCGTTGATTTTACTTCCCAAAAATCATAAATATTCCAAAATAACTCTCCATCCGTTTTTATCCCGTTTGGACTCCGTTTGATATGGGGTTTCTGCAAAACATAAAACATGCAACAAATAGGAACTGGCACTGGGCACTGGATCAATATGTTAGTCCAAAAAATAATATAAAAAGTTGCCAAAAGTATATGAAAGTTGAATAATATTGGCATGGAACAATCAAAAATTATAGATACGACGGAGACGTATCAGCATCCCCAAGCTTAATTCCTGCTCGTCCTCGAGTAGGTAAATGATAAAAAAGATAATTTTTTATGTGGAATGCTACCTAGCATAATCCTGATCATATGTCTAATCATGGCATGAATATTAAAACACGAGCGATTCAAAGCAATACTCTATCATTTGACATAAAAACAATAATACTTTGAGCGTACTAATAAAGCAATCATGTCTTTTCAAAACAACATGGCCAAAGAAAGTTATCCCTACAAAATCATATAGTCTGGCTATGCTCTATCTTCATCACACAAAGTATTTAATCATGCTCAACCCCGATGACAAGCCAAGCAATTGTTTCATACTTTAGTAATCTCAAACTTTTTCAACTTTCACACAATACATGAGTGTGAGCCATGGATATAGCACTATGGGTGGAATAGAGTATGATGGTGGAGGTTGGGTGGAGAAGACAAAAAGGGAGAAAGTCTCACATTGACGCGGTTAATCAACAGGCTATGGAGATGCCCATCAATTGATGTCAATACGAGGAGTAGGGATTGCCATGCAACAGATGCACTAGAGCTATAAGTGTATGAAAGCTCAAACTGAAACTAAGTGGGTGTGCATTCAACTTGCTTGCTCATGAAGACCTTGGGAGTTTGAGGAAGCCCATTATCGGAATATACAAGCCAAGTTCTATAATGAAAATTCCCACTAGTATATGAAAGTGATAACTCAAGAGACTCTCTATACGAAGAACATGGTGCTACTCTGAAGCACAAGTGTGGTAAAAGGATAGTAGCATTGCCCCTTCTCTCTTTTTCTCTCATTTTTTTATTTTCATTTTTTGGTGGGCTTCTTTGGCCTCTTTTTTTATTTGGGCTTATTTGGCCTCTTTTATTTTTCATAAAGTCCGGAGTCTCATCCCGACTTGTGGGGGAATCATTTGGGCTTATTTGGCCTCTTTTATTTTTCATAAAGTCCGGAGTCTCATCCCGACTTGTGGGGGAATCATAGTCTCCATCATCCTTTCCTCACTGGGGCAATGCTCTAATAATGATGATCATCACACTTTTATTTACTTACAACTCAATATTACAACTCGATATCTAGAACAAAGATATGACTCTATAAGAATGCCTCCGGCGGTGTACCGGGATGTGCAATGATCTAGCGTAGCAATGACATCAAAAAAGGACAAGCCATGAAACATCATGCTAGCTGTCTTATGATCAAGCAAAGCATTATGACAATGAATTCTCAAGTCATGTATAAGTTGCATGGCAATATATCTCGGAATGGCTATGGAAATGCCATGATAGGTAGGTATGGTGGCTGTTTTGAGGAAGATATAAGGAGGCTTATGTGTGATAGAGCGTATCGTATCACAGGGTTTGGATGCACAGGCGAAGTTTGCACCAACTCTTGAGGTGAGAAAGGGCAATGCACGGTACCGAAGAGGCTAGAAATGATGAAAGGGTGAGAGTGCGTATAATCCATGGACTCAACATTAGTCATAAAGAACTCACACACTTATTGCAAAAATCTATTAGTCATCGAAACAAAGTACTATGCACATGCTCCAAGGGGGATAGATTGGTAGGAAAAGACCATCGCTCATCCCCGACTGCCACTCATAAGGAAGACAATCAATAAATAAAATTGTGCTCCAACTTCATCATAAAGCGGTTTACCATACGTGCATGCTTCGGGAATCACAAACCTCAACACAAGTATTTCTACTAATCCACAGTAGCCCACTAGCATGACTCTAATATCACCATCTTTATATCGCAAAACTATTGCAAGGAATCAAACATATCATATTTAGCGATCTACAACTTTATGTAGGATTTTATGACTAACCATGTGAATGACCAATTCCTGTCATCTCTCTAAATAGATATAAGTGAAGCAAGAGAGTTTAATTCTTTCTACAAAATATATGCCCATGCTCTAACAAATATAAGTGAAGCAAAAGAGCATTCTATAAATGGCGGTTTTCTATGTGAAGAGAAACAGGCAATCCAAACTTCAAATGATATAAGTGAAGCACATGAAGCACTCTATAAAGCCATACTCAAAAGATATAAGTGAAGTGCAATGAGCATTCTATAAATCAACCAAGGACTATCATATACCAGCATGGTGCATAAGAGAAAAGTGAAAACTAAATGCAAAAGACGCTCCAAGACTTGCACATATCGCATGAACGAAACGAGTACGAAAACATACCGATACTTGTTGAAGAAAGAGGGGATGCCTTCCGGGGCATCCCCAAGCTTAGACGCTTGAGTCTCCTTGAATATTTACTTGGGGTGCCTTGGGCAACCTCAAGCTTTAGCTCTTGCCTCTCTTCCTTTTCCTCATATCGAGACTTCCTAGATCAAACACTTCAGCCACACAAAACTTCAATTGAAAACTCGGTAAGATCCGTTAGTATAATAAAGCAAATCACCACTCTAAGTACTGTTGCAAACCAATTCATATTTTGTTTTTGCATTATGGCTACTGTAATATAACTTTTCCATGGCTTAATACACTGATAGAAATTAATAGTTTCATCAAAACAAGCAAACTATGCATCAAAAACAAAATCTGTCAAAAACAGAACAGTCTGTAGCAATCTGAACATTCACCATACTTCTGGTACCCCAAAAATTCTACCAAAATTAGGAAAAATAAACAATTCGTACAGCAAGACAGTGCAAAAAGAATCAGAACCGTTTGACGTTCCAATAACAGAATGTAAAATCGCGCACTACAGCCAAAGTTTTTGTCCTACACCGTACAAACCAACAAGCATTGTAAACATCCTAAAGGCAAGCCTTAGCACATTATTTTTATAATACAATGGAATTGTACAAGGGGATAATTATTTTTGATGAGAAGTTTCTGTAATTAAGATTCACGAAGTTTCGGTGAGCATGAACAAAGTTCAAGGAGCTCCCCCACTTCAACAATGCTTGTCTTTCTCACTTTCACTTTCCTTTTTGAAAAGTTATTGGGTTCCCTCTTTATTTTTTTGTTTTTAGACTATATAAAAGCACTCAACAGAAATAAAAGACTCTCTCAAACTTCTGGGTTGTCTCCCTGGCAGCGCTTTCTTTAAAGCCATTAAGCTAGGCATATAGTGCTCAAGTAATGGATCCACCCGGATCCCAAGGTATATCAAAGCCAATTTTAATTAACAATGATTTGTAATTTAGTAGTGAGCACAAAGTAACATATATCAAGCAATGACGAAGTCTAACTCTCTTCCTATGCATTGGCATGTCATAAAAGAACAATTCATGGACACCAAGTAAAGGCCAATGTATAGTATAAGCAGTTTCTTGCAATTCTATCGTGTTGGAAACATAGAGAGGTGGAGATATAGTTCCTCTCTCATAATAATTGCAAGTAGGAGCAGCAAGCACATGCATATTATATCAATCAAAATCATCATGTGTAGTAGTAAAAGGCAACCCATCAATATAATCCTTAATAAGCACAAACTTCTCTGATATAGTGTGGTAGGGACAATTCCAAAAGATAATAGGACTATCATGCGTGGGTGCAATAGCAACAATTTCATGTTTAACATAAGGAACTATAGCAAGTTCATCTCCATAAGCATAATTCATATTGGCATCTTGGCCACAAGCATAGCAAGCATCATCAAAAAGGGGTATTTCAAGAGAATCAACAGGATCATAACAATCATCATAGCAATCATCCTTCGGTAAGCACGAAGGGGAATTAAACAATGTATGAGTTGAAGAGTTACTCTCATTAGAAGGTGGGCACGGGTAGCTAATCCGCTCTTCCTCCTTTTGTTCTTCGCTCTCCTCATCATCCTTTTATTTCATCCAATGAGCTCACAATTTCATAAATTTCTTCTTCCATAGCTTCCTGCAAAATATTAGTCTCTTCTTGGACAACGGAGACTTTCTCAATAAAGGCATCACTACGGAATTGTATTCATAATTTTCATAGCAATATCTAAGTATAGCAAAATTTTCAGGTCTGTAAACTGAATCATCAAAATCTTCAAACTATTTAAACATAGATTCAATCTCATAAGCACCCATAAAAACAACAAATTCTTCTATTTGTTCCACATCATAGTAGTCATATATACCATTAGCATAAGAAGCTAAGGTTTTATTATTATTAAATTTGCATGAAAAGGGAAGGTGTGGAGCCTTCATCCTATAGCAACAAGTATAATCATATCTCAAGAATAGTTTCCTAGCATACCAATACAACATATAAATTTGATTCCATAATAGTTTCTCTTTTTGTGTCAAGCGATAATCCCTAAAGTGTTCAGTTGATCCAACGTGTCTCCCATAACATAATTGAATGGGGTTTTCTCAGGATTATCAAAGCAGTACATAATTTCTTTCACATAATGAGCATTGAGGGTTTTAGGATGTTCCCCATCTCCATGAGTAGCAAGTACACCTATTTTTTTTGGTATTTCGTGTTCCATATTCATAATTAAAGATAGAAAACAACTAAGAACAGCAAATAAAATTTACTTAGTGATAAAGCAAACAAGCACACACGAGAATATTCACCCCACGCTATGACTCCCCGGCAACGGCGCCAGAAAAAGGTCTTGATAACCCACAAGTGTAGGGGATAATTGTAGCCTCTTTCGATAAGTAAGAGTGTTGAACCCAACGAGGAGCTAAAGGTAGAACAAATATTCTCTCAAGTCCTATCTGCCACTATTACGACTCTACACACGCTTAGTGTTCGGCTTACCTAGAACAAGTATGAAACTAGAAGTACTTTGTAGGTGTGATAGGATAGGTTTGCAAGATAATAAAGAGCACGTAAATATAAACTAGGGGCTGTTTAGATAAAGAAGCAATAAATTAAATATAGCGAGTGTGGAAAAGTGGTGGTAGGAGTTATGAAATTGTCCCTAAGCAATTGACTACCTTACTAGACCGATAGCAAGTTTTATGTGGGACAGGCATAAGCTAACACACTTTCTCTTCTTGGATCATATGCACTTACAATTGGAACTCTAGCAAGCATCTGCAACTACTAAAGATCATTAAGGTAAAACCCAACCATAGAATTAAAGCATCAAGTCCCCTTTATCCCATACGCCACAACCCCCTTACTCGGGTTTATGCTTCTGTCACTCAAGCAACCCACTATAAGCGAAACATGAACTTATTGCAACACCCTACAACGGGAATCCCTGACGTTTGCGTGACACGGAGGGCACAATAGGACAAAAATATAACCACAAGAAAATTAAACCAACCATAGAAATTCATCAATCACCGATAGGACAACGAAAATCTACTCAGACATCATAGGATGGCAACACATCATTGGATAATAATATGAAGCATAAGGCACCATGTTCAAGTAGAGGGTACAGCGGGTTGCGGGAGAGTGGACCGCTGAATATAGATGGGGGAAGGTGATGGAGACATTGGTGAAGATGATGGAGGTGTTGGTGTAGATCGCGGTGATGATGATGGCCTCCGGCAGCGTTCCGGCGCCACCGGAAGCAAGGGGGAGAGAGCCCCCCTTCTTCTTATTCTTCTTCCTTGACCTTCTTCCTAGATGGGAGAAGGGTTTCCCCTTTGGTCCTTGGCTCCCATGGCGTGGGAGGGGCGGGAGCCCCTCTGAGATTGGATCTATCTCTCTGTCTCTCTCTGTTTCTGCGCTCCCCGATTCTGCCCTGGCATCATTTCTTTTATATCCGGAGATCCGTAACTCCGATTGGATTGAAACCTTCACCCCAGATATTTTTTCCCAAAATTAGCTTTCTTGCGGCCAAAGAAGAGCAGCAACCGCCTTACGAGGGGCCCACGAGGGTCAGGGGCGCACCCAGTATAGGCAGGCGTGCCCCCTGCCTCATGGCCACCTCGGGCACCGTCTCGCATTGATTTTACTTCCCAAAAATCATAAATATTCCAAAATAATTCTCCGTCCGTTTTTATCCCGTTTGGACTCCTTTTGATATGGGGTTTCTACAAAACATAAAACATGCAACAAACAGGAAGTAGCACTGGGCACAATATGTTAGTCCCAAAAATAATATAAAAAGTTGCCAAAAGTATATGAAAGTTGAATAATATTGGCATGGAACAATCAAAAATTATAGATACGGCGGAGACATATCAGAGGGCTGCTATCCAAAGCCTTATTGGCCACGCCAACAGGGATGGCCACCAGGAGGCAAGTCCTTTGCTGTGCCAGACCACTGAGCCGGCGCGTGTAGGCAGTGGAAGGGTTGGAGGTGCCGTAACCACGATGCACTCCCCTCCAGCACGACAGCGGCGGTCACTAGCTCATCGGGTGACGCCCATGACAACGTATCCACTGCATCGTTGACTTGCCTTATGCAATAACCTGTCCAGCATTTACCCATGAGCTGCGGCAGTTCCAGTGGCCCACTACCCGCACGTTCAAACCAGAAGTCCTAGAGAAGTACGACGGCAAGACTCATCCGTCCGAGTTCCTAAGCATCTACACCATCGCGATGCAAGCTGTCGGAGCTCGGGACGGCAAGGTGCTCGCCAACTACTTCCCGTTGGTGCTCAAACCCAATGTCAGGTCATGGTTGATGCACCTGCTGATAGATTCCATCTCCTCTTGGTCGGATCTGTGCCACGAGTTTGTTGGCGCCTTTACTGGCGGCCACGTAGCTCTTGGCCAGGCAAGTGATTAGCATGTCATCTCCCAGAAGGATGGCGAATGCTTGCGCAAATACATACAGAGATTCAGCTGGGTGCAGTATAACATCCCAGTTGTTCATCCCGCCACCGTCATCAGTGTGTTCCATTAGAACTTGCGCAATCGTAAGATGCACGAAGAGCTGGCGATGAACAAGGTTACGGATGTCGCCGAGCTTTATGTTCTGGCTGATAGGTGTGCCCGAGTTGAAGAAGGAAGGAAGTACCCCGACGAAGATGCAAGCGCGGAAAGTGATTCTAGAGATGAAGACGTCGTCGCCCTGGCAAAGAAGGGCCGATGACGCAACAGGAAGCGTAAGGGCAAGACCATGCTTGCCGTCGAGGAATCTGGCAACCCCGGCACCGCCAAGATGGACAAGATCGACAACCCCGGCAAGGAGATTGCCAGGTGCGACGCCTGCCGGGCCTTGGCGGCTGCCGACAAGCTAGAGGGCTCCGACAAGCAATATTGCAAGATTCATCGCACCAAAGGCCATGACCTCTAAAACTTCCGTCAAGTTGAGCAGCTGATGGAGAAGCAAAGGGCTGAGTACGAAAGACGAGACAAAGAGAAGGGACAAGATGGTGCTGAGGGATCTGGCAAGAAGCGCATCGGTCGAGGGGGGCGCCCCAGCAAGGATAAGCAACAAGAGAGGCCTGATCAAGGCCGCGACAAGAAAGAGGGGGATGACGATCATGAAGATGATGACGAGTCCAGCAAGCACGAGTTTCAGAAAGCTATGAAGGTCATGTGTGTTGATGGAGGTGCTTCGTTGCATTCTTCCCTCCGCCAACTTGAACAGTGGGCACGTGAGATCAATGCGACAGAGCCGATTATCGATGCCCAGAAGCCACTGAAATGGTCCAACACCCCTATCATTTTTGACGCTGAGGATCACCCTGATCGCACAACCGCGGTCAGGTGTTTGCCGTTGTTGGTTTCACCAACAATCCGCAACCTCAAGGTGACAAAAATGCTAGTTGACGGTGGGGCTGGTTTGAACTTGATCTCGCCCAACGTGATCAAGAGGTTGCAGATTCTTGATGAAGATCTCGTAGAGACAGGTGCGTTTCAAGGAATCAATCCAGGGAGAAGCCAGCCTAAAGGGAAGGTCACACTACCAGTCACATTTGGTGGTGACCTAAACTATAGGACAGAGAAGATTGTTTTTATGGCCGAAATCTCGTTGCCATATAACGGGATCCTTGGCCGTCCAGCACTGGCCAAGTTTATGGCGGCGTCACACTACGCCTACAACAAGCTGAAGATGCCTGGCCCGATGAGCATCATCACCGTCGGCTGCGACAAAAGAGATGCGCTCATCTGTGCCGACCAACTCTAACAAGAAGCAGTTGCAGCACCTGCTGCCAAAACACTTGCTCCTGCCGCTGGAGCTCCCGAGGGGAAGAAGACCAGCAAGGCCTCAACCATCGGCAAGACCTCTAGACCTGGCAAGGCCTCTTGCACCCACTCCGGCAAACGTGCCTCCTCGGAGTGCTGCGTTCCTGATGAGAACGTGCCAGATAGCTCCACAGGCAAGAGCAATAAATCGAAGGCAGCACCACCGGAAACCAAGAAGGTACCCATCAAGGAGGACGGCATGGGCGGAGCTTTTACCATAAGCTCCACCCTTGATAGCAAATAGGAAAGCGCGCCCGTCGCCTTCCTGTGGTCGAATGTCGATGTGTTTGCATGGCAAGCATCTGACATCCTTGACATTCCCAGGGAGGTGATTGAGCACCGCCTTGTTGTTTGTCCTCATGCGCGACCCATCAAGCAGAAGGTCAGGAAGCAAGCTTTGGAGCGGCAGGAGTTCATCATTGAGGAGATCAGGAAGTTGGAAGCGGCAGGCTTGGTCAGAGGAGTGATCCACCCAACATGGTTGGCCAATCCGGTGGTGGTGCACAAGGAAAATGGGAAATGGAGGTTATGTATTGACTATACAGATATCAATAAAGCCTGTCCAAATGATCCTTTCCCTTTGCCGCGCATTGAATAGATAGTGGACTCCACTGCCGGGTGCGACCTGCTGTCGTTCCTCGATGCCTACTCAGTATACCACCAAATCTTCATGAAAGGAACATGAGAGAAAACCGCACTTGTCACCCCATGTGGTACGTACTGTTTTGTACGAATGCCTTTCGGGTTGAAAATCGTTGGTTCGACGTTTGTCCGAGTAGTCGAAATTGGTTTTGAGCCCAAGCTACATAGAAATATGGAAGCTTACATGGATGATGTAGTGGTCAAAACTAAGGAAAAAACAACGGTCGTGCAAGATCTGGAGGAAACATTCGCAAATTTGCGCAAGATCAACCTCAAGCTCAACCCTGAGAAGTGTGTGTTCGGCGTCCCATGCGGCAAACTTGTCGGGTTCTTTGTATCTCAACACAGAATCAAAGTGAATCCTGTCAAGATCAAGGCGATTGAGTAGATTGAGGCGCCAAGACAAGTCAAGGACGTACGTAGGCTTGCTGGCTGCATTGCTGCTCTGAGTAGGTTCATCTCCAAATCTGCTGAGCGCGCCCTACCCTTTTTCAAAATTTTGAAAAAGGTAGGTCCAATGAAATGGACTCCGGAAGCAGAGGCAGCGCTGCAAGATTTGAAGAGGTACCTCTCCTCTACGCCAATACTAGTGGCGCCTAAACCGCAAGAGCCGTTGCTGCTATATCTAGTGGCGACGAATCAAGTGGTCAATGCTGCACTAGTAGCGCAGAGAGAAGTTGAGGAAGAAGCAGCGGTAGCGGCGAGGCCATCAGATGATGAGCCGGGGCCTTCCCCAGCAGGGCCTAATCTCGGCGAGGCAGGAACCCCGATAGAATCTAGTATCGGCAAGACATGATCTGCGCAAGCAAATGAAGTGATACAGAAGAAGAAGATGATGCAGCACCCAATCTACTTTGTCAGCTCCCTCTTGCAGGGGGGCTAGATCAAGATATTCTGGTGTGTAGAAGCTCCTCTTCAGCCTTCTTATGGCCTCGAGTAAGCTGCATCACTATTTTCAGGCACATGAGATCACCGTTGTCACTCACTTCCCGTTGCAACGGATCTTGCACAACCCAGATGCAACCGGGAGGATTGTGGAGTGGGCATTGGAACTGTCAAGATTTGGTCTTAGGTTTGAAAGCACATCAACAATTCAAAGTAGAGCTTTGGTGGAGTGTATAGCAGACTGGACCTCAACGCCTGACGAAGAAGTTCAAGAGGCCACTCTCCCCGGCAAGGAAATGAGCCATGATTGGATTATGTACTTTGACGGGGATTTCTCGCTGCAAGGCGCCAGTGCTGGCGTGCTACTTGTCGTGCCCACTGGAGAGCGCCTCAAGTACATAATCCAGATGCACTTTCCCCTGGAGAAATCAACGAACAATAGTGCAGAGTATGAGGGACTGCTTGCTGGCCTCAGGATCGCGGCAGACCTCGGAATCAGGAAGCTTTGTCGTCAAGCAAGTAAACAAGGATTATCAGATCCCGTTGATGGAAGCCTATGTAGATGAATTGAGGAAGTTGGAGGAGCGTTTTGACGGTCTGCAAGCAGAGCATGTTCCTCGAGCAGAGAACAGCATCGCTGACAACCTGGCAAAACACGCTGCCCTCAAGTTGCATGTGGAACCAGGAACCTTTGTGCTCCAGTTGACTTAGTCGTCCGTTGAACCATTGGCAGGACAAAACAAGCAAAGGAAGGCGGGCCCCGACAAGTACTTTCACGCTGAACTCCTAGAGCCGTCGACAAGGAAGTTGCCGAGAACCCCAAGCTTGCCGGGGAGTGCTATCTCTTGAGCTTGCGTTGGTTTTCCCTTGAAGAGGAAAGGGTGATGCAGCAAAGTAGCGTAAGTATTTCCCTCAGTTTTGAGAACCAAGGTATCAATCCAGTAGAAGATGACGCACAAGTCACCGAATACTGATATGTCCATTTTGCATCATGCTTTTATATCGATATCTATTGCATTATGAACTGTTATTACACGATTATGTCACAATACTTATGGCTATTCTCTCTTATTTTACAAGGTTTAACATGAAGATGGAGAATGCCGTCAGCCAGGATTCTGGGCTGGAAAAGGAGCAAATATTGGAAACCTATTCTGCACAATTCCGAAAGTCCTGAAACTCCACGAAAGTCATTTTTGGAATTAATAAGAATTATTGAGCAAAGAAATTACCAGAGGGGCCCACACCCTGGCCATGAGGGTGGGGGGCGCGCCCACCCCCACTGGGCGCACCCACCCCTACTGGGCGCGCCCCCTGCCTCGTGGGCCCCCTGGTGGCCCTCCGGTGCCCATCTTCTGCTATATGAAGTCTTTTACCCTAGAAAAAATCATAAGCAAGCTTACGGGACGAAACTCCGCCGCCACGAGGCGGAACCTTGGCGGAACCAATCTAGGGCTCCGGTGGACCTATTCTGCCGGGGAAACTTCCCTCCAGGAGGGGGAAATCATCACCATCATCATCACCAACGATCCTCTCATCGGGAGGGGGTCAATCTCCATCAACACCTTCACCAGCACCATCTCCTCTCAAACCCTAGTACATCACTTGCATACAATCTTTGTACCCAAACCTTAGATTGGTACCTATGGGTTGCTAGTAGTGTTGATTACTCCTTGTAGTTGATGCTAATTGATTTATTTGATGGAAGATCATATGTTCAGATCCTTAATGCATATTAATACCCCTCTGATTATGAACATGAGTATACTTTGTGAGTAGTTACTTTTTTTCCTGAGGACATGGGTGAAGTCTTGCTATTAGTAGTCATGTGAATTTGGTATTCGTTCGATATTTTGATGAGATGTATGCTGTCTCTCCTCTAGTGGTGTTATGTGAACATCGACTACATGACACTTCACCATTGTTTGGGCCTAGAGGAAGGCATTGGGAAGTAACAAGTAGATGATGGGTTGCTAGAGTGACAGAAGCTTAAACCTAGTTTATGCGTTGCTTCGTAAGGGGCTGATTTGGGTCCACTAGTTTCATGCTATGGTTAGGTTTACCTTAATACTTCTTTTGTAGTTGCGGATGCTTGCAATAGGGGTTAATCATAAGTGGGATGCTTGTCCAAGAAAGGACAACACCCAAGCACCGTTCCACCCACATATCAAATTATCAAAGTAACGAACGCGAATCATATGAGCATGATGAAAACTAGCTTGACGATAATTCCCATGTGTCCTTGGGAGCGCTTTTCTCATTATAAGAACTTGTCCAGGCTTGTCCTTTGCTACAAAAAGGATTGGGACACCTTGCTGAACTTTATTTACTTTCATTGCTTGTCACTCGTTACAAGTTATCTTATCACAAAACTATCTGTTACCTATAATTTCAGTGCTCGCAGAGAATACCTTACTGAAAACTGCTTGTCATTTCCTTCTGCTCCTCGTTGGGTTCGACACTCTTACTTATCGAAAGGACTATGATAGATTCCCTACACTTGTGGGTCATCAAGACTCTTTTCTGGCGCCGTTGCCGGGGAGTGAAGCGCCTTTGGTGAGTGGAACTTGGTAAGGAAACATTTATATAGTGTGCTGAAATTTTCTGTCACTTGTGACTATGGAAACTAATCCTTTGAGGGGCTTGTTCGAGGCATCTTCACCCCGACCAGTAGATCAAAGAGTTGCTCCTCAACCTACTGAACCTACTGAAAATGTTTACTTTGAGATTCCTTCGGGTATGATAGATAAACTGCTAGCTAATCCCTTTGAAGGAGATAGAACATTGCATCCTGATTTACACCTTATCTATGTGGATGAAGTTTGTGGATTATTTAAGCTTGCAGGTATGCCTTATGATGTTGTTAAGAGGAAGGTCTTCCCTTTATCTTTGAAGGGAGATGCATTGACATGGTATAGGCTATGTGATGATACGGGACCTTGGGACTATAAACGATTGAAATTGGAATTTCACCAGAAGTTCTATCCTATGCATCTCGTTCATCGTGATCGTAATTACATATATAATTTCTGGCCTCGTGATGGAGAAAGCATCGCTCAAGCTTGGGGGAGGCTTAAGTCAATGTTATATTCATGCCCCAATCATGAGCTCTCAAGAGAAATGATTATTCAAAAAAATTATGCTCGGCTTTCTCTCAATGATCACATCATGCTCGATACTTCCTGTGCTAGTTCTTATATGCTGAAGACTATTGAATTCAAGTGGGACTTATTGGGAAGAATTAAACGCAACTATGAAGATTGGGGTTCTGACGATGGTAAGGAGTCAGGTATGACACCTAAGTTTATTGTGTTAAATCTTTTATGGATACCGATGCTTTTCGTGGATTTAGCGCTAAATATGGACTTGACTCTGAGATAGTAGCTTCTTTCTGTGAATCTTTTGCCACTCATGTTGATCTTCCTAAGGAGAAGTGGTTTAAATATAATCCTCCCATTGAAGTAAAAGTAGTTGCACCTGTTTCAGTTGAAGAAAAGATTATCACTTATAATGATCCTATTGTTCCTACTACTTATGTTGAGAAACGACCTTTCCCTGTTAGGATAAAGGATCATGCTAAAGCTTCAACTGTGGGGTTCATAAAAGTAATACTAGAACATATACACCTCCTGAGCAAATTAAAGTTGAACCTAGTATTGCTATGGTTAAAGATCTCTTGGCTGATAATATTGATGGGCATGTTATTTACTTCTGTGAGGAAGCTGCTAATATTGCTAAACCCGATGCTAAGATACATAGACCTGTTGTAGGCATGCATGTTATTTCTGTTAAAATAGGCGATCATTGTTATCATGGTTTATGTGATATGGGTGCTAGTGCCAGTGCAATATCTATTTCTTTATACCAAGAAATTAAGCATGATATCGCACCCATTGAGTTAGAAGATATTGGTGTTACAATTCATCTTGCGAATAGAGATACTATTTAACCAGTTGGGATTGTTAGAGATGTCGAAGTCTTGTGTGGGAAAGTTAAATATCCTGTTGATTTTCTTGTTCTTGGTTCCCCACAAGATAGTTTTTGTCCCATTATATTAGGTAGAACCTTCTTGAATACTGTTAATGCTAGGATTGATTGCAAAAGGATATTGTTACAATTGGCTTAGGGGATATGTCTCATGAGTTTAATTTTGCCAAGTTTCATAGACAACCCCATGATAAAGAATTGCCTAGTAAGGATGAAATTATTGGTCTTGCTTCTATTGCGGTGCCTCCTACTGATCCGTTAGAACAATATTTGCTAGACCATGAAAATGATATGTTTATGAATGAAAGAAGGGAAATAGATGAAGTATTCATTAAACAAGGTCCTATTCTGGAACACAACTTGCCTCTTGAAATCCTAGGGGATCCTCCTCCACCTAAGGGTGATCCCGTGTTTGAGCTTAAACCTTTACCTGATACTCTTAAATATGCTTATCTTGCTGAAAAGAAGATATATCCTGTTATTATTAGTGCTAACCTTTCAGAGCAGGAAGAGGAAGGATTATTGAAAACTCTAAAGAAGCACCATGCTGCTATTGGATATACTCTCGATGATCTTAAGGGCATTAGCCCCACTTTGTGCCAACACAAAATTAAATTGGACTAAGGCTCCAAACCAGTTAAAGATCATCAACGACGGTTAAATCCTAAGATGAAAGAAGTGGTAAGAAAGGAGATACTAAATCTCCTTGAGGAAGGTATAATTTATCCCGTTGCTGATATTGATTGGGTAAGTCCTGTCCATTGCGTCCCTAAGAAGGGAGGTATTACTGTTTTTCCTAATGATAAAGATGAATTGATTCCGCAAAGAATTATTATAGGTTATAGGATGGTAATTTATTTCCGTAAATTAAATAAAGCTACTAATAAAGATCATTGCCCTTTACCTTTCATTGATCAAATGCTAGAAAGACTATCCAAACATACACATTTCTGCTTTCTAGATGGTTATTCTGGTTTCTCTCAAATACCTATGTCAGCGGACGATCAATCAAAAACTACTTTTACTTGTCCTTTCGGTACTTTTTCTTATAGATGTATGCCTTTTGGTTTATGTAATGCACCTGCTACCTTTCAAAGATGCATGATGGCTATATTCTCTGACTTTTGTGGAAAGATTTGTGAGGTATTCATGGATGACTTCTCCGTTTATGGATCCTCTTTTGATGATTGCTTGAGCAACCTTGATCAAGTTTTGCAGAGATGTGAAGACACTAGTCTCGTCTTGAATTGGGAAAAGTGCCACTTTATGGTTAATGAAGGCATTGTCTTGGGGCATAAAATTTCTGAAAGAGGTATTGAAGTTGATAAAGCTAAAGTTGATGCTATTGAAAAGATGGCGTGTCCCAAGGACATAAAAGGTATATGAAGTTTCCTTGGTCATGCCGGTTTTTATAGGAGGTTCATTAAGGACTTTTCTAAAATCTCTAGGCCTCTGACTAATCTATTACAAAAAGATATTCCTTTTGTTTTCGATGATGATTGTTTAGAAGCATTTGAAATACTTAAGAAAGCTTTGATCACTGCACCTATTGTTCAACCACCTGATTGGAATTTACCCTTTGAAATTATGTGTGATGCTAGCGATTATGCTGTAGGCGTTGTTCTAGGGCAAAGAGTTGATAATAAATTAAATGTTATCCAGTATGCTAGTAAAACTCTTGACACAGCCCATAGATATTATGCTACCACTGAAAAAGAATTCTTAGCAGTTGTATTTGCATGTGATAAGTTCAGACCTTATATTGTTGATTCTAAAGTAACTATTCACACTGATCATGCTGCTATTATATATCTTATGGAAAATAAAGATGCTAAGCCTAGACTTATTAGATGGGTTCTCTTGCTCCAAGAATTTGATTTGCATATTATTGATAGAAAGGGAGCTGAGAACCCCGTTGCAGACAACTTTTCTAGGTTAGAGAATGTTCTTGATGACCCACTACCTATAGATGATAGCTTTCCTGATGAACAATTAGCTGTCATAAATGCTTCTCGTACTGCTCCATGGTATTCTAATTATGCTAATTATATTGTTGCTAAATTTATACCACCTAGTTTCACATACCAGCAAAAGAAAAAGTTCTTTTATGATTTAAAACATTACTTCTGGGATGACCCACACCTTTATAAAGAAGGAGTAGATGGTGTTATTAGACGTTGTGTACCTGGGCATGAATAGGAACATATCCTACGCAAGTGTCACTCCGAACCATATGGAGGACACCACACTGGAGATAGAACTGCACATAAGGTATTGCAATCCGATTTTTATTGGCCTACTCTCTTCAAAGATGCCCGTAAGTTTGTCTTATCTTGTGATGAATGTCAAAGAATTGGTAATATTAGTAGATGTCAAGAAATGCCTATGAACTATTCTATTGTTATTGAACCATTTGATGTTTGGGGTTTTGACTATACGGGACCTTTTCCTGCCTCTAATGGATATACACATATCTTAGTTGTTGTTGATTACGTTACTAAGTGGGTAGAAGCTATTCCAACTAGTAGTGCTGATCATAACACCTCTATTAAGATGCTTAAAGAAGTTATTTTTTCGAGGTTTGGAGTCCCTAGATATCTCATGACTGATGGTGGTTCACATTTTATTTAGGGTGCTTTTCATAAAGTGCTTGCCAAGTATGATGTTAATCATAGAATTGCATCTCCTTATCACCCACAGTCTAGTCATCAAGTAGAATTGAGCAATAGAGAGCTCAAATTAATTTTGCAAAAGACTGTTAATAGATCTAGAAAGAATTGGTCCAAGAAACTTGATGATGCATTATGGGCCTATAGAACTGCATATAAAAGTCCTATGGGTATGTCTCCGTATAAGATGGTTTATGGAAAAGCATGTCACTTACCTCTTGAACTTGAACATAAGGCATATTGGGCCATTAAAGAGCTCAATTATGATTTCAAACTTGCCGGTGAGAAGAGGTTATTTGACATTAGCTCACTTGATGAATGGAGAACCCAAGCCTATGAGAATGCCAAGCTGTTTAAAGAAAAAGTTAAAAGACGACATGACAAAAGGATACAAAAGCATGAGTTTAACATAGGTGATTATGTGTTGCTATTCAACTCTCGTTTAAGATTTTTTGCAGGAAAACTTCTCTCTAAATGGGAAGGCCCATACGTTATCGAGGAGGTCTATCGCTCCGGTGCCATAAAAATCAATAACTTCGAAGGCACAAGTCCGAGGGTGGTGAACGGTCAAAGAATCAAACACTATATCTCAGGTAACCCAATAAATGTTGAAACTAATATTATCGAAAACGTAACCCCGGAGGAATACATAAGAGACACTTTCCAGAACGTTTCAGACTCCGAAAAGAAATAGGTATGTGGTAGAGTAAGTAAACCGACTCCAAAACAATTCTAATAGCAATTTTTATCCGTTTTGGAATGTTTAAGAAAGTAGGAAAATAAGAAGTAGTCCGGGAAGGACACGAGGCCTCCACGAGGGTGGTGGACACGCCTACCTTAACTGGGCGCGCCCCCTGCCTCGTGGGCACCTCATGTGCTCTTCGGACTCCATTTTCTTGCACGATACTTCTTTTGGTCGGTAAAAAATCATTATATAATCTCCCAAAGGTTTTGACTACCGTATCACGCAATTATCTTCTGTCTGTGTTTCGAGCTGTTTCTGCCATAGATTAAAGTAATATGTCGTCCCAGGATTCGAAGGGAGAAATCTATGTGGCTCATTACCTTGCAGACCCTAAGGTATACGGGGACTTGGAGGATTATGGCTGGACCACGGAGGAGGAAGAGGACTATGACCCTAAGAGAAAGGAGGAGACAAGCTAAGACGAAGATGAAGTCCCGTTACCTCAACCGGGGGACATGCATGTGGAGTTTAAAAAGTCAAGCCTCCCTGATAGGGCAAAGAAACCCAGGATCGAGTTTATCCCTTTTCATCTCTTGTAGGAAAATAAATAGGAACTATGCAAAAGGATATTAAGCCTTGAGCGGGAGATCGATGATCTAAGGGAGCAAAATTCCATTCTCAAGCACAAATTAAGGAACAAACCTACATCATCAACAACTCCTTCTTCACCACCTCCGAGGACATAATCACATGGGTATGGGCACTCCCCTTGGCAACTTCCAAGCTTGGGGGAGGTGCCCCGGTATTGTATCACCATCACACTCCTATCTTTACCGTTTTACTTAGTTCGATCCTTTTGGTAATATCTAGATCTAGTAGAATAAAGTTTTGGTATGAATTAGTTTTGAATTTTGCTTTGTGATCTCTCTATGTAATCGAGTCTGTGAGCTATATAATAAAGATTAGTGTTGAGTCAAGGGCTTTGCTATCTTGCTATGATCTTGAGAAAATAGAAAGAACAAAAAGAAAATAAAAGAGTTCATATTGATCTTGTGGATAGTAATGACTTCACACATAAAGAGTATGAGGCATAAAAGTTGTTGAGAGTTGACAAACATAGTTTTGGTCATCGTTGCAATTAATAGGAAATAATAAAGAAAGAGAGTTTTCACATATAAATATACTATCTTGGACATCTTTTATGATTGTGAGCACTCATTAAGTATGACATGCTAAAGAGGTGATGTTGGACAAGGAAGACAACGTAATGGGTTATGTTTTCTCACATCTCAGTTAAAGTATATTGTCATGGATCGTCCAATATGGTGAGCTTGCCTTTCCCCATCATGCTAGCCAAATTCCTTGCACCAAGTAGAGATACTACTTGTGCTTCCAAATACCCTTAAATCCAGTTTGCCATTAGAGTCCACCGTACCTACCTATGGATTGAGTAAGATCCTTCAAGTAAGTTGTCATGTTGCAAGCAATAAAAATTGCTCTCTAAATATGTATGACTTATTAGTGCGGAGAAAATAAGCTTTATACGATCGTGTGATATGGAAGTAATAAAAGAGACGGACTGCATAATAAAGGTTCATATCACCAGTGGCAATATAAAGTGACGTTCTTTTGCATTAAGATTTCGTGCATCCAACCCTAAAAGCACATGACAACCTCTGCTTCCCTCTGCGAAGGGCCTATCTTTTACTTTATGTCTTTTACTTTATGCAAGAGTCAAGGTGATCTTCACCTTTCCCTTTTTCATTTTATCCTTCGGCAAGCACCTCGTGTTGGAAAGATCCTGATATATATATATAACAAAACTATGGGCTTATATGCAATTTTTTCATGTAACTTGTTTTGAAATATTTTAGATATAGTATATGAACATATTTAAAATAATAAACTAGTATATATAGTACCACATGCTAGTATATGAGAAATGTGGGGTAACTACCACCGGGTGGTAGGATGGATATATATATATATATATATATATATATATATATATATATATATATATATCTGGGCTATTATGTTACGCGTAACAGAATATTATTCTGTTACCCTACTTGAATTGATGAATTCAAGCGGTTGAACTGATGAAAATCGAGCGGTTGAACTCATGCTTTCTGTTTTTGTTAAAAATCGTCTTCTTTAGTTCAAATTTTTTTCCAATTTTTTTTGTCGAAACGGGGCGTGTAATATATCATTGGAAAGCTCTTGACATCTACATTACAATCTTATAATTTGTTTTTGCAAAAAAAATTATGATTTAAGAGCAGTTTTGAAAAAACCGTTTTTTTAAAACCGAAAACGTGAATCGTATTTTGGACTTAATTTTCAAACGGTTTGTCGGAATTGAGCAAATGAGATGGTGTTGGAAAGCTTGTGAAAATACGCATCTTCCATATATCTACTATTTTTTCAAATTCTATATGATTTAAAAGTAATTTGAAAAACGGTGAAATTCTGGGCGAAATGTTTTTTTCACTGTTTTTTGCAAACGGTTTGTCGGATTGACGCAAATGATACGGCGTTGGAAAGCTATGGAAAATGCGCAACTTTTGCATATAGAAAGTTTTTTCTAATTCCTTACGGTTTAAATACGAATTCAAATACGGTTAAAATGGTTTTGAACGCGGTTTTTTTAAAAAGTTTATCGAAATGGGGCAAATAATATACCGTTGGATAGCTATCGAAAATGCAAAACTTAGTCATGTTGAACGTTTTCTCTACTTCACAACCGTTTAAAAGTAATTTGGAATACGACATGATATATGTGTATGTTTTCTCGTCTGAAAAACAGAGTAGTCGTACTGATATATGTGTATGTTTGTACTGAGCTATTTTTCTAGAGTAATTTTGAATGGTCCCTAAAAAGGGTACTTGTACTGATGTTTGCATGAGTTTATACTTAGCGTGTTTTCACTATCCAGACTTTGCTCTGTTTTGCTCGTATGTTTTCAATGGTTTATTGTATCGTCACCCCTGTACTTGCATGGTTTATATCATCGAACTGAATGATATTTTTTTCAAAAAGAAAATGTTTTTTATTCTTGTTTGAACTAATTTTTTTTATAATGTTGTTCTGTACTTCTCTTATTTTACGACTTGTACTTTTCTCATTTGAAATGCATGGGTTTTTTTTGCTTGAACTTTTACAAGTTGAATTTCTGTCATTTCTTTTATTCCGAACGGACCACCATTTTTAACTTGTACTGATCAATATTTTTAATTCAACCATTTTTCTTTCTAGAATGGACGAATATATGTTCGAGAAAAAGAGTACTTGAACGGATGTATGTATGGTTTTGTACTGAGCGTGTTCTAGACTTGTCTCTTTTTGCAACTTGAACTTTTTCTTGTTGATATTTTTTTATGTTTCATAATGTTCTCTTTTATTTCGGACCTCTCTTTTTCATGGGTCCGAACATTCGCTTTCTTAACTTTGAACTTTCTGGATTCCTTGTACCCAAACCTCCTCAATTCTTCTGTAATGTATCTCATTTCTTTATTTTCTATTTCCTAAAAGGGTTTTTGTAACCATGAAATTATTTATCCGTGAGCTTATGGATTTTTTTGCCATGAACTTACCAACATTTATTCTGCCAAATACACACACTTTCCTGCCAACATTTTTAAAACGCTTCAGCTCACGTAGGCATAACATCAAACAGGCAAGGGCGAAAAATAAAAACTGGCAGAAATCAGTTCTTAGCTATTTACTATATAAGTATATCATCCAACGTGTACTCGGTGTCAACTTGCATAACATGACACAGAGGAATAGCAACATCGTACCATTAGCAATAGATAGCAACTCAATACAACAGCAGAACACACAATATATCTTTTTCTACATACAATGCCATGATTTATTATACATAATTGTTGGCAAGTACATGTCAAGCGAAACAATTTTTCAACAAAAACGACTTCTTTTGAGTGGTGCATGTCAAAACAATGATATTTTCTTTTCTTGATCCTTCGAATTTGGGCGAAGAGAACGTAACAAGAGAAGTGAAGCAATGCCACCACCTAGTACCTGCATTTAGTACACTTCTATTTGAGATCGTAGCTTAAGGCAGTGAGGTTGCAAGTTCAAACACATGCCTGAATTGAACTCAAATAAGAAACTGAAATCCAACTACAATAAGAATTGAACTGAATGAAATTTATAAATTGAACCAAACTGAAAGAAGAAATTGGACATCATATGTACAACAAGAAATAAACTTGAGTAGTATCAGCTACTAAACAAAAAGATTGCTTTACTAAACATAGAGATTTTATATTGGTGAAATTTTTCTTCCTATAGAACCGTAAATCAAATACATGTATTGTTCGCTAGGTTGTAGCAACATGATAAGTAGTAGCAGTACTACTCTAGGTGGCAAAGTAGTAGCGCCACAAAGGAAGGCCACCATCAATAGTGCGTACTACCGCGACACCTAAAGTATGTGTTGGCCATGCTTGCTTTACATAGTACTACAAGCTTTTTATTAAAAAATGTACTACAAGATTTGTGAACATGAGGTCGTAGAGAAGGTGTACTGAGAGTGTGGATTAGAGCGGCCGGACAAGGATGCAGCAGCACACACACACACACCACCAGATAAGTTTCTGGGGTTCTTAATGAGCTAATGATAGAAAACATGTTGAACTGAAATTTGGACTTCCAGGACTATCGAATGTTTTGGGTTCTTTTATGAACCTTTTTGTTATTTTTTTCTTAACTAAAAACCAAAATTACAATCACAATACACACATGTACTACACAACAATGTGCATATGTACTGTCCATGTAAACAAATTAACCAAAAACAACTAATTTATGGAGGAAACCATGTTTATGTTGATCAGTACACCATGTGATGTAACTACAAACTCCTTTTCTCTCTGAAAAAAGCATGATTCACAAATGACCTACATTTCTAGCATCAGGTACATATTTGTCATGAACTGATAGAATTACTCAAGTAGACCAAATTCGAACTAGAATAGAAGAAATTCTACAGAGCATCATTTCTAGCATCCGTACATGTCCTTTTACGGACTGATGGTAGATATACATGGCGAACTGCTATACCACCTACAGAGCATCATTTTTCTGCGAGAAAACACAATTCATCATTTATCAAAATTACGAGTTTCTTTGGACATAACCAAAACAAGAATTTGAACAACAAGGAGGAGCACAGTGACGGGCGTGTGGCTGGGAGGTGGAGTGGGGCGACGGTGGAGGTGGTGGAAGGTTGACCCGAGGGTGGTGGCGGGCATTGCGTCGGGGATTGACCCACTTCGGATTTGGTGGAGTGGCCTGGAGTGAGTTTTTTCTTTTGCTTTTTTCTGTTGGGTGTACTGGTTCGCTCTGAATCTAACAGTACATTTGTCTGGTAGATTTCCATTTGTCCAAAACAAGAAGGAAACACTCCAATACTTAACAACTAATCTATTAGTACATCCAGAACAATTTCAATTTTCAGAACAAACTTCCATTGATGTGTTATACTATGAATCTGTATATAGGACATGATGGGTCTCAGGCTACTTTCAAAATAGGCTGCATCAGGGGCGAAATTACCTCTACCTCCTGCTTGGATAGAGGATACATACTTCCAATACACGAACAGCTGAACTGAAGTGGTTCTCGTCACCAGTCTGCAGTCGCTCCAACCTCCCTCGTGCTGCATTCAGAGAGAAAATAAATTAGTGACAGAAAGGAGATTTAGAGAGGAAGAGAAACAGAGGAGGAGGGCATTATAATGAAGTGCTAGATCATTCTTTACTTGCAGCTGAGAAATGGACCAATGGTTAACTATAATGAAGTGCAGACATGGTGAAAAAGCAAACTCTAAACTATTACTTGTAGCTAAGAAAATGTTCAAAGAAAAATGAGATGGTGTCCTCACTGTGTGGGTGATCAATGGGTGCAGCGCTGGGTGAATATGGTGGTCGCAGTTCCACTTGGACTGCGGTCAGAGCTCGACTTGGATGCATGGATGCTGTAGCCGAAGAAACACAATGGAGCTTTTCGGAAAACAAACTCTGAACTTTTCTGGAGCTTTTTGTTGAGCTGAAGTACTTAAGCAAATACATGATGGCATAAAGAAAACAAGTGTCTAAATCATTTAGCAATAAAAGCGATGGTATGGAAAAATTGAATTAATATTTTTCTCTCATTCCGATGGTATGGAAGAAACACCATATTTTTATGAAATCGCATGAGTTCTGGTTTTTTGAACTCCTCCAGTGCTTACACATGAACTGAGCAATAAGCAACATAATATTTTTTTCTCTGAACTTTATAGGGGATAAACACTTGAACTTATGAAATGATAGGACACCACGCACATTTGCTTCATACCTCTATCTTGTTGCTCGATGTGGTACACTTGCCACCGACTCGTTGTCGCTGGTCATACCCTACACACATTAGTAACCAATTAAGCACGCACCACAACACACCTAGGGTTGTATCTTCAGTACACTTTGAACTAACGATATAGTAGAATAGTAGCACAAGAAAACAATTCTGTAGTCACATCTTCAGAATTCTATAGGTACAGCCTAGGACTTTTGAACTGATGACATGGTTGTTTTGGGTAGGCTGGAGGTGGAACCTTACATCTCATTTCAATTGAGGTTCCATGTGACACTTGCTTCCCATTCAACCTTGCTTCCCATTTCATCAGTACTAGTACGACTCAATTATAAATTTAGAATTGTAGCACCATTAAGGAAACAATGTCGAGAGCCACCATCGACGGACCACTGCCAATGGGATCCTCGGGAACCCCGCTCATGGATGAGCAATAGCCGCAAGGAGGAGCCGCGCTCATGGATGAGCAGAAGATGCTCGTAAATGAACTTTTTGGGAGGATTTATATTCTTATGTGTGTACTGTTGTTTTTGCAGAGTGGACCTATGTTCTTATGTACTTTGAACTCTAAAGTCACACAACACAAAAGCCAATGAACTTTTTTCATTTTTCTTTCACATTTTGAACCACTGAGCTTTTTTTAAGGTGAACTTATATTTTTCATGCACCTTCCCATTTTTCAGATCATACTATATTTCAAAGCCAGCTGTAACACAACTCAGTTTTTTTGCATGAACTTTTTTAAGGAAAAGCTAGAAATATTTACTCAAAGTTCAGTAAAAGATTAAGGGAAATAAATTGTAGTGCCAATAGCGAATCCTCATGGGAGTTTATATTTGAACTAGCTACAGTTTATTTTTTGAACTTACCTGGCAGTAATACATGAACTCTAGCACCCAATACAAGTATCATGCGACAATCTGTAAACAAAAAAAAAGATGTAGGTTATAACAAAAGTTGAAATAGCAGACAAACTCGAAGAAGCTAGCATCAACGATCTTCTAACTGAAGCACCATAGGTTCCCAATTTAATACCACTACAGAGTACTACAATAATTCTGTCAAAATTAAGTACACAAAGAACCTCCACATCAATCCATCACAGGATCATCCATTTTACATTCCATCCCCAAATATGCATGGCAAGTTTCAGAGTTGGAAGCTCTCTAAATTAAGCCATCTAAAAACTAAGTGATACATATATGCAGGAACAAAACTAGCTCTAAATGAGCAAGAACAGAGTATCAAGAAGAGTCATCAAATTCATACCAAAGATGCTGAAGAATGGAGAAAGTTGAGCTGGATCAGGAGGTGAAACACGGGTGGCCTGCACGCGGCTCTTTGAGTGACCGGCGTCGGAGCAAGAAGTTGGACTGATGACCGGGAGGGAAGGCTGGGCTGGCTGCTGGAGTAAGCCAACAACCATGTACTGCTGCTCGCGATGAACTCGACCTCCCTAATGCCATGGGGTTGGACTGAACACATCTCGACTGTGCAACAGAGATCTACCCTACTAATCAACATATGCAAGTCCATACATACAAAATTGGTTGAATATGATGAACATAACAAAATGGATGCTATTTTTCATATTTGAATTTCTACTAATTAGACTTGCGAAGGGGAAGTACATGAACTAAAAAGCAGGAACTATTGCAAATTTTCTATACAATGAACTACTGTACAATATAAAACTGATTTTTTAAACACACACACTGCACTGATTCAGCTTTCATTTTATGAACTGATGATAAAATACATGCTGGGCTGCTACACCAGCAGCAAATCCATGAATACATGACCTTTTTTGGATAGCAATCTAACAAGTGTTATAGCAAAGCAGGAAACAAGCAAACTTTTTAAACTACTCATGAACACGCATCAAGCTATAAGTACAAACTGCTTCTCATTCACTAAAACGTGAGCTAATTTTCAATAGAGATTCACAAAAACGGGTGATAGCAGTGAACCTGTGATGAAGAATTGAACTGAAAAAGACATTTTTTGGGGGTAGCATACGACGTCGGAGATCAGATGGACCGGCTACACCTCCTCATTTGGACTGATAGCTTTGGTGAAGTGGAGCTAATGGAGGCGGAGATCACGAGCGGCGTCGGGATTTGGCTGCTGCAGGGAATCCATCAGTGAGCATCCATCACAAAAGCAAATGTTCAAAGAAAAACGAGATGGCGTTCTCACTGTGTGGATGATCAACGAGCGCAATGCTTGGTGAAGATGTTGGTCGCATTTCGACTTGGACTGCAGCCAGAGCTCGACTTGGACAGTTGATGATGATCTTTATGCTATTGATCGATTGGTCTGATGGTACATGTTAATGCCAATAGACGAGCGAGCATGCTGCTATGAAGCTAACCTATTTTTATAACTTTATGGTTTGGATTCAGTATCTCCATTACCTATATGCAGAATCAACATTGTCCATGGTTTAGACTACTACTATTTTCTTGAGAAAACACAAAAACCTTGTGTTTAATAGTAATGCACAGCGGCTCCCTTATCAATTGTTCAGGTACCGTTTAGCAATTAAAAATCGAGGAGTTGCATGCCCATCAATTCAGAACTAAGATCACCAAATTTTTTGGGCCATAGCCCAAGTCTGATCGCACGGAAAAATCTCATCTAAACATGCAAGGGATGAAGGGAGCACAAGGTGCAGTACTATATAGAAGAAATGACTCTGAGACAAACTACTAGATCCGTTTTTTTGCAAAGAAGTCATACCATTTCAGCAGTCGTGCTGGATGAGCTACCCGAGACATCAAGTTGAGCAACAGCAAGTTCTAGCAAGTCCGACTTGGTGAAGATGGTGCAGCGGCAAGTTCGACTCGGTGTCACAACTTTGCTATCCTTGAACTGTGCAGCGACTGGATGTGCTTACCTGGCTGGATGTCCCGGACAAGCTTATCTACTAGAACTGCAGGAAGCTCGAGCCTCTTTCGGCCCTGGGATGGCTCCCATGCCTGGGGGTAACACCGGTGCATCGGGGTGCAGGGAGAGGAGCAGTGCCGGAGTCCAGGTTGTAGCAGGCTATGCTCGCCAAAGCCCGGCCAGATTCGTGCGCGGGGAGCACTCGTGGCAGGATCTGCGCCTAGAGTAGCTCGGGGAGGGTGCTCGCCCTGGATTCGTCGGGGCGGGCTGGCCGGCATCGTCGGAGGGAGACGGGCGGCGCGGGGAGAAAGGTGGCGGATGGCGCGCGGGAGGAAGGCGGCGGCCAACATGCGAGATGGAGGCGACGACCGGCATGGGGCACGGTGGTGGCGCACGCGAAGGAGGCGGCGGCAGGCGCGCGGTAGGGAGGCGGAGACCAGCGCGGAGGATGGCGGTGGCGCGCGGGAGGGGCTTGACGGCCGGCACGAGGGAGGAAGTTGGCGGCCGGTCCGAGGGATGGAGGCGAGGAGTGGGTTGGGGCCAGTTGCGGGAGGTAGGGGCGGGGCACGGGTGGATCCGTTGGCGGCCAGTCACGGCGCCGCGGGCTCCCTCGCTCAGGCTGACGCCGTCGCTCGCTCGCCCGCGACGACTGCCTCCGGCGGTAGGACACGGTTTAGGTTGGGGTGGGTCGGGCGGGGGACATAGGCGGGTCGCGCCTTATAGGGGGCGATGGTAAGAGAATATTATTCTGTTACGGGTAACACAATAGTCCAGCCCTATATATATATATATATATATGACAAATGTTTCCTACAAGCAGTGGTAGTTACCACCACTTGCATTTTGTATGTTGTATGTAGTATCTGTCTGAACCGAGAGTATGTACGTGTAGTATGTAGTTTATAACAATGATTAGGTAGTATATATACTAATCTTTAGGTAGTATGTACCATTTTTTTAGTATGCTCATTTTTACGTACAAATATATACGTATTTTATAAATATAACAAAAGCTATGGGCTCATATGCAATTTTTTCATGTAACTTGCTTTGAAATTTCTTAGATATAGTATATTAACATATTTGAAATAATAAAATGGTATATATAGTACGACATGGTAGTATATGAGACATGTGGGGTAACTACCATCGAGTGGTAGGATGGATTTTCTCTCTCTATATATGTATATATATATATATATATATATATATATATATATATATATATATATATATCCAATTGGATGTAAGTTAGCATGAACTATTATTGTTGACATTACCCTTGAGGTAAAATGTTGGGAGGCAACACTATAAGCCCCTATCTTTCTCTGTGTCCGATTAAAACTCCATAACCATAAATATTGCGCGAGTGTTAGCAATTGTAGAAGACTAAATGATAGTTGAGTATGTGGACTTGCTGAAAAGCTCTATTCTTGACTCTTTCCGATGTTATGATAAATTGCAATTGCTTCAATGACTGAGATTACAGTTTGTTAGTTCCCAATGAAGTTTATGATTCACATTTGACAATGTGAATAGTTGTTACTTGAGCATAAGAAATCATTTGACAATATATATATATATATGTTGCTGTTATAAGAATGATCATGATGCCCTCATGTCCGTATTTTATTTTTATCGACACCTCTATCTCTAAACATGTGGACATATTTTTCAATATCGGCTTCCGCTTGAGGACAAGCGAGTTCTAATCTTGGGGGAGTTGATACGTCCATTTTGCATCATGCTTTTATATCGGTATTTATTGCATTATGGGCTGTTATTACACGATTATGTCACAATACTTATGGTTATTCTCTCTTATTTTACAAGGTTTAACATGAAGAGGGAGAATGCCGGCAGCCGGGATTCTGGGCTGGAAAAGGAGCAAATATTGGAAACCTATTCTGCACAGCTCCAAAAGTCCTAAAACTCCACGAAAGTCATTTTTGGAATTAATAAGAATTATTGAGCGAAGAAAGTACCAGAGGGGGGCCACACCCTGGCCATGAGGGTGGGGGCGCGCCCACCCCTACTAGGCGTGCCCCCCGCCTTGTGGGCCCCCCTGGTGGCACTCCGGTGCCCATCTTCTGCTATATGAAGTTTTTTACCCTGGAAAAATCATAAGCAAGATTACAGGACGAAACTCCGCCGCCACGAGGCGGAACCTTGGTGGAACCAATCTAGGGCTTCGGCGGAGCTGTTCTGCCGAGGAAACTTCCCTCCGGGAGGGGGAAATCATCACCGTCGTCATCACCAACGATCCTCTCATCGAGAGGGGGTCAATCTCCATCAACACCTTCACCAGCACCATCTCCTCTCAAACCCTAGTTCATCTCTTGTATCCAATCTTTGTACCCAAACCTCAGATTGGTACCTGTGGGTTGCTAGTAGTGTTGATTACTCCTTGTAGTTGATGCTAATTGGTTTATTTGGTGGAAGGTCATATGTTCAGATCCTTAATGCGTATTAATACCCCTCTGATTATGAACATGAATATGCTTTGTGAGTAGTTACGTTTGTTCCTGAGGACATGGGTGAAGTCTTGCTATTAGTAGTCATGTGAATTTGGTATTCGTTCGATATTTTGATGAGATGTATGTTGTCTCTCCTGTAGTGGTGTTATGTGAACGTCGACTACATGACACTTCACCATTATTTGGGCCTAGAGGAAGGCATTGGGAAGTAATAAGTAGATGATGGGTTGCTAGAGTGATAGAAGCTTAAACCCTAGTTTATGTGTTGCTTCGTAAGGGGCTGATTTGGATTCACTAGTTTCATGGTATGGTTAGGTTTACCTTAATACTTATTTTGTAGTTGCGAATGCTTGCAATAGGGGTTAATCATAAGTGGGATGCTTGTCCAAGAAAGGACAACACCCAAGCACCGGTCCACCCACATATCAAATTATCAAAGTAACGAACACGAATCATATAAGCGTGATGAAAACTAGCTTGACGATAATTCCCATGTGTCCTCAGGAGCGTTTTTCTCATTATAAGAACTTGTCCAGGTTTTTCCTTTTCTACAAAAAGGATTGGGCCACCTTGCTGCATTTTATTTACTTTCATTGCTTGTCACCCGTTACAAATTATCTTATCACAAAACTATCTGTTACCTACAATTTTAGTGCTTGCAGAGAATACCTTACTGAAAACCGCTTGTCATTTCCTTCTGCTCCTCGTTGGGTTCGACACTCTTACTTATCGAAAGGACTACGATAGATCCCCTACACTTGTGGGTCATCAAATACCGGCACAAACAATCAAGAACTTGCAACCAACGCGATAAAGGGGTTGTCAATCCCTTCACGGTCACTCGTGAAAGTGAGATTTGATAGAGATAATAAAGTAAATATTTTTGGTATTTTTGATATATAGATTGGAAAGTAAAGATTGCAAAATAGTAAACGAGATTCAACAATATGGAAAAGAGACTTTAATATAATGGAAAAGAGACCCAAGGGCCATAGGTTTCACTAGTGGCTTCTCTCGAGATAGCATGTATTGCGGTGGATGAACAAATTACTATCGAGCAATTAATAGAAAAGCGCATAACTATGATGACACCTAAGGCAATGATCATGAACATAGGCATCACGTCCATGTCAAGTAGACCGACTCCTGCCTGCATCTACTACTATTACTCCACACATCAATCACTATCTAGCATGCATCTAAAGTATTAAGTTCATAAGGATGGAGTAACGCATTAAGCAAGATGACATGATGTAGAGGGATAAACTCAAGCAATATGATATAAATCCCATCTTTTTATCCTCGATGGCAACAATACAATATGTGCCTTGCTGCCCCTACTGTCACTGGGAAAGGACACCGCAAGATTGAGCCCAGAGCTAAACACTTCTCCCATGGCAAGAAAGATCAATCTAGTAGGTGAAACTAAACCGATAATTCGAAGAGACTTGCAAAGGTATCGAACCATGCATATAAGAACTCAGAGAAGAACCAAATAATATTCGTAGATAATCTTGTTCATAAATCCACAATTCATCGGATCTCGGTAAACACACCGTAAAAGAGTATTACATCGAATAGATCTCCGAGAACATCGAGGAGAACTTTGTATTGAGAATCAAAGAGAGAGAAGAAGCCATCTAGCTAATAACTACAGACCTGAAGGTCTCTGGTAAAATACTCATGCTTCATCGGAGAGGCAATGGTGTTGATGTAGAAGCCCTCCGTGATTGATTCCCCCTTCGGCAGATCATCAGAAAAGGCCCCAAGATGGGATCTCACGGGTACAGAAGGTTGCGGCGGTGGAAAATTGGTTTCGTGGCCCCCTCTGATGTTTTTAGGGTATAAGAGTATATATAGGCGAAAGAACTAGGTAGGTGGAGCTACGAGGGGCCCACGAGGGTGGGGGCACGCCTACACCCTAGGAGCACCCTCCTGCCTCGTGGACGCCTCGTTGCGTCTCTGACTTCAATTCCAAGTCTTCTAGTTTGCTTTCGGTCCAAGAAAGATCATCACAAAGGTTTCATTTCGTTTGGACTCCGTTTGGTATTCTTTTTCTGCGAACTCTAAAGTAGGCAAAAAAATAGAAATTGGCACTGGCTCTTGGTTAATAGGTTAGTCCCAAAAATAATATAAAAGAGCATATTAAAGCCCATTAAACATCCAAAACAAATAATATAATAGCATGGAACAATCAAAAATTATAGATACGTTGGAGACGTATCAGAGAGCAGCAGGCTCCAGTAGGGCCTCAAGCCCTTGCCGTAGAGACAGCTCCCCCCCACGGCAGAGGACGTGCATTTAGTTCTTGCCGTCGAGCCTCAGGCTCTGGCATGGGCACAGCACACCGTTTGGTTCTTCCAAACAGGGGAACTCCCGGAGGAACAGGAAGAGGCAGAGAAAGTTTCCCATCGGTCCAGCATGTATCAGTTTGTGGACAATGTCTTATACAGGAGGAGACCGAACAACATGAAATTGAAGTACATTCCTCAGGAGGACGGGCTGGAGCTGTTGGCAGAGATACATGGTGGCATATGTGGCTCTCACATAGGATCAAGAGCCCTTGCTGGCAAAGCTTTCCGGCAAGGTTTCTTTTGGCCCACTGCTCTCCAGGATGCAGCTGCACTAGTAACCAAGTGTGAAGCGTGCTAGTTCCATTCAAAGAAGCTTCATCAACCAGCTCAAGCTCTTCAGACAATCCCTCTTTCCTGGCCATTTTCGGTCTGGGGGCTCGACATACTAGGCCCCTTTCACCGTGTTGTCGGGGGCTTTGAGTACTTGTACGTCGCGATCGACAAGTTCACAAAGTAGCCAGAAGTGGAGCCAGTGAGAAAGCTGACAGCACAATCAGCCGTCAAGTTCGTCAAAGGACTAGTTTTCCATTTAAGTGTGCCAAACAGAGTCATCACCGACAACGGCACGCAGTTCATGAGCCGCACCTTCATGCAGTATATCCAAAACCTTGGCAGCAAAGTTTGTTTTGCTTCTGTTGCTCATCCAAGAAGCAACAACTGAAAGGGCAAATGCAGAAGTGTTGCGGGGACTCAAAACAAGAACTTTTGGTAGGCTGCATAAATGCAAAAGATGCTGGATTGATGACTTGCCGACAGTTCTTTGGTCAATTAGAATGAAACCAAATCGAGCCACTGTCCAGACGCCCTTCTCCCTAGTATACATGGCAGAAGCAGTTCTCCCCACAGAGCTCACATACGGGTCACCCCGAGTGCTGGCTTATGATGAGCTTGAGCAAGAGCAGTTGCACCAAGATGATGCTACACTCCTTAAGGAAGATCGTCTTCAGGCTGCTGTGCGAGCCGCGCGCTACCAGCAAGCCTTGCGCCGCTACCATAGCCGCAAGGTTCATGCCCAAAGCCTTGAGGAAGGCGACCTTGTTCTTCGGCGTATTCAATCCACCAAGAATTCCAACAAGTTGACGCTAAAGTGCGAAGGCCCTTATCGGGTAATAGGAGTCACCAGGCCCGGTGCAGTATGCCTGGAGATCGAAGATGGTATTCCAGTGAGCAACTCCTGGAATATCGAACACCTTCGCAAGTTTTACACATGCGCGGTTGCCGGGACACCCAGCAACCCCCTTTTGTACTAGCCTTGCGGGCAAGGCATGTAACCATGTGTACAGAGCTAGGCGCAGACTCTGCGCGCAGTCGAATAACTTTTAGTATGTACAGTTCTTGTTGATTTCCGTGTTTATGTGTATACATATATGCATGCCTGTCTAGGATACTGTGATACCCTTGTTTCCAGCAAGTACTGATGAACCGCCAATGTTCCATGCTCCTATCTTCTCTTCTTTCCATCCAAAATGATTTCTTATCATGGAATTGGCTTCGAGAAGAGGTCACGAAGACTGCCTGGCACTGCGAACCCCGGCAAGCCAAACAGATAAAGTTTACCCCTTGTCCATTCATGTCTGTACCCTATAACTTGTGCATTAGAAAACCTCGCCACTCTTTTCAGACTTAGGTGCTCCCATCCCTGACTCGAATGCTGCTTCGGTCAGAATGGTCGCAGTAGACTTTGATAAAAAGAGGTTGGCAGGGGGCTGGACCCTTTGTCTGTAACCCGGCAGATGTGATTCTTTGGCAGGAAAAAGGGTGCCGGCTAGGTCGCCTGCCGGGAAAACTTGTTTATTTACATTAAAGAGGTGTTTCACCTCTGCATGGATATATACATGCATGGGTTCCCGGCAAGGCTCATCTTTTCCATTGACATGCCGATGCAAGTACAAGTGTTATAGAACACAAACATGGGCTCGAGGGATTACATTATTTGAATTAGGATTTGGCAAGTGCCTACAAGTTTGACATTAAAAAAACATAAGTGCCCCATAATCCCCGTTCTTGCCCCTTTCCTCCCAGACATGGTAGGTGAAGACAAAAGGGACAAAATGGAGACACTGGGGGGACGCGTCAATAAAGAGCATGGCGGAGGCGACCCGTTGACCACCGACACTAGGGCCGGCAGGGCACGGCCCCTGGCAAAGCATGTTGCCGGGGGTGGTGCAGATGATGGTGCTGCCACCTGATGAAGATGGTGCGGGTGGTGATCAGCCGGAGTCGGAGTCGTCGCTCTCCTGCTTGCTACCATCGCCATCACCATCAGAGCCCTCCTCGTCCCTGTCACTCGAGGAGGAGCTTTCATCATCGGTGGAGCTCTCCGTGCAGCACCCTAAGTGAATCCCCGAACGCCTGAAGACCTTGACGGAAAGCTGGTCATTCTCCATTAACTTGAACTGGAGAACATGCCCCTTCGACAAGCTATGGGCATGGGCAAAGGTTTTCCACCCACGTCGGAAGTACATAATGTGAGGGGCGGGGAAGTCGACGTCGACCCACAAACCGTTGTTCCCACAACCCCTCATATGCAGCCTCAAGGTGTGCGGCGGGTCAAGCTCCATTACCCGAGAAAATGTAGTAGGGAGGCCGAGATGACCGCACAAGGGCTTGTACAACCTGATGAAGAACTCATAGGGCTGGTCTCCGACATGGCCTTCCATTGGGGGAGGGGCCGCCAGTAGAGACGCGGCTAATGCACTGCCCCGCCCTCCTCTTCCTCGAGCACCGCAGCGACCTCGGCCTCGCCCCCTCCCTCTCCCTCTCACTGCAGGCTCCACTTCCGTGAACTCTGGAGGAGGAGGGACACGCTGTTGAGTAGAAGCCCTCGTTGCCGCCGTTGGAGCGCCAGCACGCCCTCTCACCATGACGAGCGGAGGAAGATTACAAAGCAGGAAGAAGAAGGAGGTGCGTGTGGAAAGACGTCTTCCCTCCCCTTTTTATAGAAGGATGGGGCCGGGGGCTGGCCTCTCACCCCTAGGGCGGCCGCCCCGCTCAACTAATACGGCCTCCAGAGGCGCAGGGAATCAGGACCGACCCACTGCTCCAACCAGCGATGCCTGATTTCCCGCCACGACACTAATGCCCATGCTTCCCGTATCCACCACCTACCCGCCTCAGGCATGAAGGACACATGGCGAATGAGCCAGAAGCGCAAAAGCAAGTGTGACAGCCATTTTCCACCCCGTGATCATGGGGTGCAAGCGCCATATAGGCCACGACACACGCCTTCTTCGTAAATGAGCAGTGCCCCTATGGATTCCTCTTTTATGGGGAAGGCGCGGGCTGCCTCTTTACTGTTCGATGTGAGGCGTCGCAGGCGTGCTGCGACCGCTCCATGCATGACCCCACGTCGCGCACTCAATGCGGACCGTGGGGAAGCACAACTAACGAGAAGATTACAACAGTTAATCCCTACCACATGTGCCCGCGCACTGTTTTGGGCCTGGCCCAACGGTGCTTCGCAGTCGTGTGTGGCCCAGGCCCAGGTGTCCTGTCAGTGTACATAAGTCTGGGCCCTTTTGTACCCCTTACTTGTGCACGGGAAGTTGTAGCCGCACCCATGGTGAGGCTTTATGGGGTAGTAGAAGGCAAGAGACAAGACTACTAAGGCAGCATTCAAGCCAGTGAACAGAGAACAAAAGACAAGCTGGTCTTGCCGGGATGGCTCACGAAGGCCCAGCAAGATACTTGCCGAGGTAATTTGCAAAGCACCAGCAAGGCCACCACCCTTGAGGCTGAGAGCTCTGACGCCATCGACAACGTCAAGACCAAGACTCGGGGGTACATGCGTAGTAGCATGCAGATCTTTGTGAAGACTGGTGGCATGCAGATCTTCGTGGAGACCAGAGGGCGAAGTCCCTGGCAAGGATCCTGCCAGGTATGACTGCGAGGCCCTGGCAAGGCCCTTGCTGGGGACAACTGCAAAGCCACAGCGAGGCTCGCACACGAGAAGATTCCGCTACCCCACTGCTATTCTAGCACAGCGACCAGCCTACCTACAAGGCAAGCACCTGTGTGGTGGCATGCAGATCTTCGTGAAGATCCTGCCACCGCTCTAGCACAGCGGCTAGCCAGTCAGCTTGGCGCTGCATGCCTCATCAGTCTGGATACATGTCAAGACGGGGTGAGGCGGCGATGGATGGGACATGCTCTATTACCGTCCCCGATAAAGTTGGAGGGCACATAAGCAGGGCATTTAATGTGTTTGTCCTACAACATCAGTGATAAGCATGTACATTGTAGCTACTTTACACCTCCTGTGTGCCACTATGGCAATCCCTTTGGACGTATAAAAGGAGGCCCAAGGTGTACTGGAGAAGGATTCGAACGTTTGGACCAGACACGCATAGCGGCTAGTCAAGGTTCAAGAACACTAAATACACACTGGCGCGCAAGTGTGGTTCAAAAAATACACACGCATAGGAGGAACAGTGGAAAATGTGGCTTTTGGTGAGAGGGAGGGGCGGGGAGATAGATATTTCCGTGGTGTCAAAAAAATTCGCTCGGTGCCGCGAGAAATTGGCGTGCAAGTTTGATTTCAAGCGGGGGCGATGGACTGTAGATGATGAAGCTTCATGCGTAAGACAAACAAGACAGTGCGCCAAGATATTTTATATTGCATCCCACACGATTCTTTCTAGTAAACAGTTTGTGGTATACCTGATTTTTTCATTATGATTTGAAAGACAAAATGGTGTTACGGAGGGAAAGGATCGTGTTTGAATTGCTAGAACATCTATGTACAGTGAACATGCAACTACATGAGGGTCATGTTTAAATTTGGAATTATTCCGGGTTCGTTTGGCATTTTTATGGATTAATTGAGTTTCTCGGCATTTAATGTGCATAATTCAAATTTGAACTACAAGCACATGCTCTAGTGCACCAAAGTTTGTTGAAAAATCACATGTGTGTCTTTGGGTGAATTTATAGGTCCCATGCAAGAAATGGGAATGAAATTCAAACATCTGGGCATCGTGGCTCGGTAGGGAACATTGAGAAACTTGGTTATTAAATTCCTGGAAATTCAAAACTCGCCTGAAAATCATGAAACTTGGCATGGTGTCATTTCATGGCACCAACATGTAGTGGTAAAAAAATTGGCCGCATTTGGACAAGTTTTTTGTATAAGCTTCTTGCAAACCGGAGCTTCTCTCAAGAAGACTCGTGGTTCCCGAGGGGGGACGTGTCACCTTTATGTTCGAAATGATATATGCTGCCTCCCCTATTGTTTTTTTACAAAGGCAACATAGAACTATATGAGTGCTGTGTTAAAATTTGGAATTATTCCGGGTTCGTTTGGTCTTTCTTATACATTAATTGAATTTCTGGTCATTTAATGTGCATAATTCAAATTTGAACTACAAGCACATGCTCCAATGCACCAAAGTTGGTTAAAAAATCACATATGTGTCCTTGGGTGAATTTCTAGGTCCCATGCAAGAATGGGAATGAAATTCAAACATCTGGGCGTCGTGGCTCGGCTGCAATGATTGAGAAACTTGGTTTTTTAATTCATGTAAATCCAAAACACGCCTGAGAATCATGAAACTTGGCATGGTGTCATGACATGGCACCAACATGTTGCGGTATTTTTTTTGGCCGAATTGGGACAAGCTTTGGTATAAGCTTCTTGCAAACTGGAGCTTCTCTCAAGAAGGCTCATGGTTTCGAGAGGAACGTGTCACCTCCATGTGCAAAACGACATATGTACACTGCCTTCTCCCACCTTGATTTTTTTTACACAGGCAGCTTAGACCATATACAAGTATCGTGCTAAAGTTTGGAATTATTCTGGGTTCGTTTGGCCTTTTTAATACATTAATTGAATTTATGTGCATTTAATGTGCATAATTCAAATTCGAACTACAAGCACATGCTTCAATGCACCAAAGTTGGTTGAAAAATCACATGTGTGTCCTTGGGTGAATTTCTAGGTCCCATGCAAGAAATGGGAATGAAATTCAAACATCTAGGCGTCGTGGCTCAGCCGGAAAGATTGAGAAACTTGGTTTTTTAATTCATGTAAATCCAAAACACGCCTGAAAATCATGAAACTTGGTATGGTGTCATGACATGGCACCAACATGATGCGGTAAACTTTTTGGCCGAATTGGGACAAGCTTTCATATAAGCTTCTTGCAAACCGGAGCTTCTCTCAAGAAGGGTCGTGGTTTCGAGAGGGAATGTGCCACCTCTGTGTGTGAAATGACATACATACATTGCCTTCTCCCGCCTTAATTTTTTTACACAGGTAGATTAGACCAAATAGAAGTATCGTGCTAAATTTTGGAATTATTCCGGGTTCGTTTGGCATTTTTTATACATTAGTTGAATTTCTGGGCATTTAATGTGTATAATTAAAATTTGAACTACAAGCACATGCTCCAGTGCACCCAAGTTGGTTGAAAAATCACATGTGTGTCCTTGGGTGAATTTCTTGGTCCCATGCAAGCAATGAGAATGAAATTCAAACATATGGGCATCGTGTCTCGGCCGGAAATACTGAGAAACTTGGTTTTTTAATTCATGTAAATCCAAAACACGCCTGAAAATCATGAAACTTGGCATGGTGTCATGACATGGCACCAACATGCCGCGGTAATTTTTTTGGCCGAATCGGGACAAGCTTTGGTATAAGATTCTTGCAAACCGGAGCTTCTCTCAAGAAGGCTCGTGGTTCCGAGAGGGAATGTGTCACCTCCCCGTGCAAAACGACATACGTACACTGCCTTCTCCTGCCTTAATTTTTTTACACAGGCAGATTAGACCAAATAGAAGTATCGTGCTAAATTTTGGAATTATTTTGGGTTCATTTGGCCTTTTTATACATTAATTGAATTTCTAGGCATTTAATGTGCATAATTCAAATTTGAACTACAAGCACATGCTCCAGTGCACCAAAGATGGTTAAAAAATCACATGTGTGTCCTTGGGTGAATTTCTAGGTCCAATGCAAGAAATGGAATGAAGTTCAAACATCTGGGTGTCGTGGCTCGGTCGATTGAGAAACTTAGTTTTTTAATTCCTGTAAATCCAAAACATGCCTGAAAATCATGAAACTTGGCATGGTGTCATGACATGGCACCAACACGCTGTCGTAATTTTTCTGTCCGATTTGTGAAGGCGCACACATTAGCAATCAACAAAGTCATTTTGGAACAAGTGATGTCACGTTACAAATTGGAAAGATAACTATTATTTTACCGTGGGCGTTCTACTTACCAATTATGTGCCGCCACGCGTCTCCGTTTTTGTTGGCTAGGAGGTACCGTGTGGGGTAGCTATTTGAGTACGGGAGGCGTGCGATCGGACCCCTGTGTGTGATCATCGGGAGGAGAGCCCTTTGACCTCTATCCGCCACGCACCTCCCTCCCAACGTCTCCATTAATGGCGCCCGACCCCTGTTTCACGGCGTGGCTATGTCTCACCGGACTGAGATCTAAGAGAGAAAAATGAAAATATGAAAATAAAGTTTTGCACGGATCTTAATGTAAGATCCGACGGACCTATATAGCATCGACTGCGACTTATAGCAAGCATGATGAATATAAGGACGATGACAGTGTATAATAATTGTCTTACATATTTAGGAACATAATTAAAAAAAGTCACATGCAGCAACGCCCGAAATACACAAGGGCAAAAGAAGACGGAAGAGAACGATCTGGCTCGATGATATCTACTTTCTTGATGTGTTGCTACAGGCCGCAGGAACTACTCTTCGCGGCGAGTGGCGATGAGCTCTTTCCTGTCCTCAATATGCTGCTTGAGTGCATCCAAAGATTCCTCCACTAGCCTTTTGCACTTCATGCATAGCACGACATTCTCGTCCATAAGTTTCTCAACGATGACACTGGTCCTCTTCAACAAGGCAGTGGTCTCCTCCTGCTGCTCCGCACTTCCGACGATCTTCGCCCTCAGCAGGTCACACTTGGCCTAGAGATTCTCATCGCTCTCCCTTAGTTGTCGGATGATGCCGGTAGCCTGTTCAAACGAGGCTTTCATGTCATCCTGCAACCTCGCCCAGACGGAGATCTGATCCATCTGGTTATGGACGATCGCATGCATGCGCCTGTAAGAGTCCTCGCCTGCCCACGAGATATTTTCCCAGGCCGCCGCGGCGCGGGTGGACATCTCTGCTGCTTCCGCGGCGCGGCCGGACATCTCTGCTGCTTCCATGGCACGGCCGCACCAGTCTGCTGCATCGACGGCGCCGCGGGACATCCGTGGTGCTTCGGCGGCACGGCGGGACCTCTATGCTTCTACGGCCGCGCTGCGGGACATGTCGGCTGCTTTTGCGGTGAGGCGGGACATCTCTCGTGCTTCCGCTTCCAAGCTCGCCTCTCCCTGGTGGCAATCCCTCGACTCAAAACTCATGTTATCCATGGCAAACGCAAGGGAACGATGATGAATGACTTGTTTGTTTTTGTGGATGGGGAGTTGAGGAAGAATGTGCAGTCATCTTGGAGTAGTAGTATTTATAACCGAGTACTAATACGCTCCTAAGTGGGATACCGCTTAGGTTTTGATCGGTGTGAACAGGTTTGCAATTTGGAATGCGACGGGACGCGGGCTCAAATTTTATTGACAGTTCTATAATTTCTAAGTGCGGCACCAATCCCGGACTGCGTAACGTGCGTACGCATTCTCGGCCGCGTACGTGGCGTTTGCACCATAGGGTGCACCGCAATAGGCAATGTCAGCACACATCTTGTTCCAAGAACCGTGCACGCTCGTTATTACCATCGCGCACGCTTCTTTTAATTAGAATGTGTGCCCGTCTAGCGCACACACACTGATATGTCTAACTTTTTCTGTTTGTGGTGGCTAATCGCAAACAGTTCATCTGTGTAAAGTGTATGCCATCAATCACAGACACTTTGATCCGGCTGACCGTTTCTGTTCTGTTGCCTAATCGCAAACAGTTAATCCTTCTGAAGCGTATCTAGCTGCCCGTTTCTATTGTTTCACCTCATCACAAACAGTTAATCTGAGTGATCTGTATGCCATATATCGCACCCGCCTTCATCTGGCTGTCCATTTCCGTTCTTCGTCCTCATCGCAAATAGTTCATCGAACTGAATCGTATGCCCTGCATCGCACAGGGAACCAAAATCTAAACCGTGTTTGCTGCATCCATCATCGCAAATGTTTTGCGCCTTTTTTGACGGTTTTTTACACCACCGTTTGCGATTATTGCATCACACACAGTTTCGTTGAAGTGTCTCTGGTCGTGTGTTGCATTAGCAGCATCCTGCAGTAGTGAGAACACCGCACGACCGAACCCATCACACAGCACCTCTTCCCATGGCAAGAAAAAATGATCTAGTCGGCCTAACTAAACCAAAGATTTGAAGAAGAAATACGAGGCTATAAGTAATCATGCATATAAGAGATCAAAGAAACTAAACTAACTTTCATGGGTATAAAATAGATCTGGTCATAAACTCAAAGTTCATCAGATCCCAACAAACACACCGCAAAAAGAGTTACATCAAATAGATCTCCAAGAGACCATTGTATTGAGAATCAAGAGAGAGAGAGAGAGAGAGAGAGAGAGAGAGGAAGCCATCTAGCTACTAACTACGAACTCGTAGGTCTACAATGAACTACTCACACGTAATCGGAGAGGCACCAATGAGGATGATTAACCCCTCTGTGATGGCGTCTAGATTGGATCTATGGTTTTTGGGACTTGCGGCGGTTGGAATTGTGTTTCGTCGACTCCCCTAGGGTTTTTGGATTTTCAAGGTATTTATAAAGCAACCCACGTGGGCGTGCCAGGGCCCCCAGGCGCGCCTGGTGGGTTGTGCTCCCCTCAGAGCCCCCCTCTGGTACTTCTTTTGCCAAACAGGTGTCTTCTGGTCCAGAAAAAATCTCCAAAAAGTTTTGCTGCATTTGGACTCCGTTTGGTATTGATTTTCTGTGAAGTAAAAAACAAGCAAGAAACAACAACTGGCACTGGGCACTATGTCAATAGGTTAGTCCCAAAAAATGATATAAGGTTGCTATAAAATGATTGTAAAACATCCAAGAATGATAATATAATAACATGGAACAATCAAAAATAATAGATACATTGGAGACGTATTAGATTCCCTAAGCTTAATTCCTGCTTGTCCTCGAGTAGGTAAATGATAAGAATATAATTTTTGATGTGGAATGCTGCCTAACATGTTCATCACATATTCTTTTCTTTTGTAGCATGGACATTTGGACTTTTATATGGTTCAAAGCAATAGTCTAGCTTTGACATGAAGATTTCAATACTCATGCATATCAACAAAGCGACCATGTCTTTCAAAATATCAACACTAAAGCAAGTTATCCCTTGCTCATTATGCTTAATAATTGATCCATTCATGAAACACACTCGCATATTAGCTACACCCAATGCTCAAGTACGATCATAGTGCCCCTTAATTGGTGCTTTATAAGAGAAGATGGAGACTCAAATAAAAAATAAAATTGCATAAAGTAAATAGAAAGGCCCTTCACAGAGGGAAGTGGGGATTTGTAGAGGTGCCAGAGATCAGAGTGAAAAAGAGAGAAAACACATTTTGGGTGGCATACTTTTCCCGTCAACGAAAACGACCGGTTAATTCCCAACACTTTTCATGCTAGATATATCATAGGCGGTTCCCAAACAGAAAATAAAGGTTATTGCTTTTTCCACCATTCTTTCACAATCCATGGCTGGCCGTATCCACGGGTGCCCTCCATACCAACACTTTCCAAGGAATTTATTATTTGACAACACAAAGTAAATTCATTTTTCATTTCGGGACTGGGCATCCCTAATACCTTTGTCGTACTCTCGTGCAATGACAAGTGAATAAACATTCATCTTGAGAATAACACATCTAGCATGGAGAATATTGGCCACCCCATGCCGCTTCATGAGCGATACGAGCACACAAAAAGGAAAATTATTTTGAAGATTAGATATGGCACATACAAATTTGCTTAGAACGGCACGGAGATACCGCATATAGGTAGATATGGTGGACTCATGTGGCAAAACAGGGTTTAAGGATTTTCGATGCACAAGTAGTAATCCTACTTAGTACAAGTGAAGGCTAGCAAAAGATTGAGAAGCAACCAACCAAGAAATGAAAAATCTCATAAGCGAGCATTAAGCATAACTAACATCGAATAATACACCACAAGTAGGATGTAATTTCGTTGCATAACTATTGACTTTGGTGCTTGCATATTGAATCACAAACCTCAACACCAATATTCTTACTAAAGCACAATTACTCATCAACGTGACTCACATATCACTATCATCATATCGCAAAACTATTACAAAGAATCAAGTTTAATTTGTCCAATGATCTTCATGAAAGTTTTTAGTATATCCCTCTTGAATATTTATCACTTTTGGACTAGTTTCACATGTTGCTTTTGATAGCTCAAACAAATCTAAGTGAAGAACATGAGCATAAAAAAGTTTTGTCTCTCCAAATACTATAGGTGAAGCATCAGAGAATTTCTTAAAAAATTACTAACTCTCAAATAAATCTAAGTGAAGCATGAGAGCACTTCTTCAAAATTATTAAAGCACGCCAAGCACTAGAGCAATTCCATAGCTCAATTTTTTTAAAGTGAAGCACATAGAGCAATTCTAATCAATTCATAGCATAATTTTTGCTCTCTCAAATAGGTGTATTCAGCAAGGATACTTGACACAAAAACCAAAACAAGCAAAGACTCATATAATACAAGACGCTCCAAGCAAAACTCATGATATGTGACGAAAAAAATATAGCTCCAAGTAAAATACTGATGGTCGTTAGAAGAAAGAGGGGGTTCCACTCGAGGCATCCCCGGGCTTAGCTGTTTGTTCATCCTTGAATATTACCTTGGGGTGCCGCAGGTAACCCCAAGCTTAGGCTCTTCTTACTCCTTATTTCTTCATCCATCGTGATCTCACCCAAAACTTGAAAACTTCAATCACACAAAACTTAACAAAACCTTCGTGAGACCCGTTAATATAACAAACCAAATCACCACTCTAAGTACTATTGCAAACCCATTCATATTTTATTATTGCATTATATCTATTGTACTCCAACTTTTCTATGACTTATACCCCCCGATAAAGTCCATAGATTCATCAAAATAAGCACACAATGCAAAGAAAGCAGAATCTATCAAAAACAAAATATTCTATAGAAATATGAATATTTCAGATGCTTCTGTAACTCCAAAAGTTCTCAAAAATTAGGAAAATGGGGGAAATTTGTATATAGATATTCTGTAAAAAAGTTATAGGAAAATCACGTTTCTATGATTTACTACAATTATTTTACTGAGCCCAAAAGTTTTTGTTTTCAACAAGATCAAATCAACTATCACCCGACATGATCCCAAAGGCTTTACCTGGCACAAACACTAAATAAAACATAAAAACACAATCATAACAGAGTCATAATTGCACAAACATTCAAGAATAGAAAGAAAAAGGTAAAAATAAATTTATTCATTGGGTTGCCTCCCAACAAGCGCTATCGTTTTACGCCCCTAGCAAGGCATAAAGCATGGATTCAAGTATTGTCATCTTTGGTTTCCAACTCCTCAATCAAACGCTTAGATTTTTTCAAAGATTTAGCATACAAAGTTTTGATAACAATACTCCTAGGAATAAGTTTGAAGAATTCATTCTTGCAAGTAGGGTCTTTTATCACTTCAACAAAATCAGGGTGAATGCTAATCATCTTAAGATCTTCTTTGTTATTATTAGAAGTTGCACCCTTGTTCTTAGTGATTTGAGTAATCTTACTAATTTTAACAGGAGTTTTTTAAATAGTTTCAGCAGAAGCAAAAGCTGGGCTCAAATTATAAAAATTTCTTCGAACTTATCAATCCGAGAGGGACTTTCTTCAATTCTTGCATGAATTACAGTTCCCTTTTCTTTTAGCAACTTAAAAACCTCTCCCAATTTTGACCCAATTTTACTAGCAAGATTATGCATCTTTGTATCTAAGTTCTCAAGATGTTCTTCAGTAAGCATTTTCTTTTCAATAGCATCAAGCCTTTCCATAAGATGCTCGAGAGTCAAAGTTGTTTCATTAATCATAGGAGGTGGTGATCCCACTAAATTTCCCATAGCATTAAAAGCATCTAGAGAGGGACATATCAAGAAATTCCCACCGGTAATCGTATAAAGGATGAATCTATACCAACTAGTGATGCCCACATAAAAACAGCAAAGAAGAACAACGTAGATTGCTTACGAATAGATCTATTATGAGCATTGCAAATTCTATACCAAGCATATTTTAAATTCTCCCCTCCCCTTTGTTTGAAATTAAGAACCTCGTTCTCGGGGGTGCATGAATAGAGGAAGAACTATCCATAACAAAAAAGTAACAAACAAAATCACACACAAAAAACAGATATGACGAAAAAACGGCAAACGATTTTTTTTAATAAAACGGCAAATTTTTGTGAAGTGGGGGAGATGAAAACGGGAGGCAAATGGCAAATAATGTAAATTGCAAGGATATGAGATTTGTGATTAGGAACCTGATAGATGTTGATGATGTCTCCCCCGCAATGACGCTAGAAATTGGCAAGTTGTTGGGAGACTATCTTGACTTGATCTTCCCCGGCAACAGCACGAGAAATTCCTTTTGATGTCGCTTGAACTACATCGGTATTTCCCCAAGGAGGAAGGGATGATGCAGCACAACTACGATAGGTATTTCCCTCAGTGATAAGACCAAGGTTATCGAACCAGTAGGAAAACCAAGCAACACTATGTAAACGGTACATGCACACAAAGAACAAATACTTGCAACCCGATGTGTTAAAGGGGTTGTCAATCCCATTCGGGTAACGGTGCCAGAAATTGTCAAGTTAATGGGATAAAAATTGTGATAGATTGGATAAATAGATCTCAAATAAATGCGAAATAAAATAAAGTGGAGCAAGGTATTTTGGGGTTTTTGGAAATATAGATCTGAAAATAAAAGTGGCAAATAATAGATCGGAAAGCAAATATGAAGAAGGATCTACCCGGGGGCCGTAGATTTCACTAGTGGCTTCTCTCGAGAAAAAGAGCATACGGTGGGTAAAAAAATTACTGTTGGGCAACTGATAGAACTTCTAATAATTATGACGATATCCAGGCAATGATCATTATATAGGCATCCCTTCCAAAATTAGTAGACAGACTCCTGCCTGCATCTACTACTATTACTCCACACATCAACCGCTATCCAGCATGGATCTAGTGTATTAAGTGAAGGAAATATGCCCTAGAGGCAATAATAAAGTTATTATTTATTTCCTTATTTCATGATAAATGTTTATTATTCATGCTAGAATTGTATTAACCGGAAACATGATACATGTGTGAATACATAGACAAACATATAGTTACTAGTATGCCTCTACTTGACTAGCTCGTGAATCAAAGATGGTTAAGTTTCCTAGCCATAGACATGAGTTGTCATTTGATTAACGGGATCACATCATTAGGAGAATGATGTGATTGACATGACCCATTCCATTAGCCTAGCACTTGATCATTTAGTATGTTGCTATTGCTTTCTTCATGACTTATACATGTTCCTGTAACTATGAGATTATGCAACTCCCGTTTGCCGGAGGAACACTTTGGGTGCTACCAAACGTCACAACGTAACTGGGTGATTATAAAGGAGTACTACAGGAGTCTCCAAAGGTACATGTTGGGTTGGCATATTTCGAGATTAGGTTTTGTCACTCCGATTGTCGGAGAGGTATCTCTGGGCCCTCTCGGTAATGCACATCACTATAAGCCTTGCAAGCAATGTAGCTAATGAGTTAGTTATGGATGATGCATTAAGTAACGAGTAAAGAGACTTGTCAGTAACGAGATTGAACTAGGTATTGGATACCGACGATCAAATCTCAGGCAAGTAACATACCGATGACAAAGGGAACAAACGTATGTTGTTATGCGGTTTGACCGATAAAGATCTTCGTAGAATATGTGGGAGCCAATATGGGCATCCAGGTCCCGCTATTGGTTATTGACAGGAAACGAGTTCTAGGTCATGTCTATATAGTTCTCGAACCCGTAGGGTCCGCACGCTTAACGTTTCGTTGACAATATAGTATTATATGAGTTATGTATGTTGGTAACCGAATGTTGTTCGGAGTCGCGAATGAGATCATGGACATGACGAGGAACTCCGGAATGGTCCGGAGATAAAGTTTGATATATGGGATAATAGTGTTTGATCTCCGAAAGAGTTTCTGAATTCACCGGAAGGGGTTCCGGATGTTTCTCGAAATGTTTGGGTACGAGAACACGTTATTTGGGCTAAAGGGGAAAGCCCACAAGGTTTTTGGATAGCGCAAAAGGAAGTTTTGCGGAGTCCAGGGTCCAGACGCCAGGGTCCCTGGCGTCTGGGTCCAGACGCCGGGAACCCTGGCGTCTGGCCCTGGAGTCCGAGAAGGACTCTTGCCTTTCGGGTGAAACCGACTTTGTGGAGGCTTTTACTCCAAGTTTCGACCCCAAGGCTCAACATATAAATAGAGGGGCAGGGCTAGCACCAAAGACACATCAAGAAACACCAAGCCGTGTGCCGGCAACCCCGTCCCCTCTAGTTCATCCTCCGTCATATTTTCCATAGTGCTTAGGCAAAGCCCTGCGGAGATTGTTCTTCACCAACACCGTCACCACGCCGTCGTGCTGCCGGAACTCATCTACTACATCGCCCGTCTTGCTGGATCGAGAAGGCGAGGACGTCATCAAGCTGAACGTGTGCAGAACTCGGAGGTGCTGTGCGTTTGGTACTTGGATCGGTCGGATCGTGAAGACGTACGACTACATCAACCGCGTTGATAAACGTTTCCGCTTAGCGATCTTCAAGGGTATGAAGATACACTCCTCCTCTCGTTGCTATGCATCACCATGATCCTGTGTGTGCGTAGGAAAATTTTGAAATTACTACGTTCCCCAACAGTGGCATCCGAGCCTAGGTTTTATGCGTAGATGTCATATGCACGAGTAGAACACAAGTGAGTTGTGGGCGATACAAGTCATACTGCTTACCAGCATGTCATACTTTGGCTCAGCGGTATTGTGAGATGAAGCGGCCCGGACCGACATTACGCGTACGCTTACGCGAGACTGGTTTCACCGTTACGAGCACTTGTGCTTAAAGGTGGCTGGCGGGTGTCTGTCTCTCTCACTTTAGCTGAATCGAGTGTGGCTATGCCCGGTCCTTGCGAAGGTTAAAACAGCACTAACTTGAGGAACTATCGTTGTGGTTTTGATGCGTAGGTAAGAACGGTTCTTGCTAAGCCCGTAGCAGCCACGTAAAATTTGCAACAACAAAGTAGAGGACGTCTAACTTGTTTTTGCAGGGCATGTTGTGATGTGATATGGTCAAGACGTGATGCTATATTTTATTTTATGAGATGATCATGTTTTGTAACCGAAGTTATCGGCAACTGGCAGGAGCCATATGGTTGTCGCTTTATTGTATGAAATGCAAACGCCCTGTAATTGCTTTACTTTATCACTAAGCGGTAGCGATAGTCGTAGAAGCAATAGATGGCGTAACGACAACAATGCTACGATGGAGATCAAGGTGTCGCGCCGGTGACGATGGTGATCACGACGGTGCTTCGAAGATGGAGATCACAAGCACAAGATGATGATGGCCATATCATATCACTTATATTGATTGCATGTGATGTTTATCCTTTATGCATCTTATATTGCTTTGATTGACGTAGCATTTTAAGATGATCTCTCACTAATTATCAAGAAGTGTTCTCCCTGAGTATGCACCGTTCCGAAAGTTCTTCGTGCTGAGACACCACGTGATGATCGGGTGTGATAGGCTCTACGTTCAAATACAACGGGTGCAAAACAGTTGCACATGCGGAATACTTGGGTTAAACTTGACGAGCCTAGCATATACAGATATGGCCTCGGAACACGGAGACCGAAAGGTCGAGCGTGAATCATATAGTAGATATGATCAACATATTGATGTTCACCGTTGAAACTACTCCATCTCACGTGATGATCGGACATGGTGTAGTTGATATGGATCACGTAATCACTTAGAGGATTAGAGGGATGTCTATCTAAGTGGGAGTTCTTAAGTAATATGATTAATTGAACTTTAATTTATCATGAACTTAGTCCTGGTAGTATTTTGCAAATTATGTTGTAGATCAATAGCTTGCGTTGTTGCTTTCATATGTTTATTTTGATATGTTCCTAGAGAAAATTGTGTTGAAAGATGTTAGTAGCAATGATGCGGATTGGATCCGTGATCTGAGGTTTATCCTCATTGCTGCACAGAAGAATTATGTCCTTAATGCACCGCTAGGTGACAGGCCTATTGCAGGAGCAGATGCAGACGTTATGAACGTTTGCCTAGCTCAATATGATGACTACTTGATAGTTTAGTGCACCATGCTTAACGTCTTAGAATCGGGACTTCAAAGACGTTTTGAACGTCATGGACCATATGAGATGTTCCAGGAATTGAAGTTAATATTTCAAGCAAATACCCGAGTTGAGAGACATAAAGTCTCCAACAAGTTCTATGGCTAAAAGATGGAGGAGAATCGCTCAACTAGTGAGCATGTGCTTAGATTGTCTGGGTACTTCAATCGCTTGAATCAAGTGGGAGTTAATCTTCCAGATAAGATAGTGATTGACAGAATTCTCTAGTCACCATCACTAAGTTACTGGAACTTCATGATGAACTATAGTATGCAAGGGATGACGAAAACGATTCCCGAGCTCTTCGTGATGTTGAAATCAACAAAGGTAGAAATCAAGAAAGAGCATCAAGTGTTGATGATTGATAAGACCGCTAGTTTCAAGAAAAGGGTAAAGGGAAAGAAAGGGAAACTTCAAGTAGAATTGCAAACAAGTTGTCACTCCCGTGAAGAAGACCAAAGCTGGACCAAAGCCTGAAACTGAGTACTTACACTGCAAAGGAAATGGTCACTGGAAGTGGAACTACTCTAAATATTTGGTGGATAAGAAGGATGGCAAAGTAAACAAGGGTATATTTGATATACAGGTGTTTGATGTGTACCTTACTAGTGTTTATAGTAACACCTGAGTATTTGATACTTGTTCAGTTGCTAAGATTAGTAACTCGAAACAGGAGTTACAGAATAAACAGAGACTAGTTGAAGGGGAAGTGACGATGAGTGTTGGAAGTAGTTCCAAGATTGATATGATCATCATCGCACACTCCCTATACTTTCGGGATTAGTGTTAAACCTAAATAAATGTTATTTGGCGTTTGCATTGAGCATGAATATGATTTGATCATGTTTATTGCAATACAGTTATTCATTTAAAATCAGAGAATAATTGTTGTTCTGTTTAAATGAATAAAACCTTTGATGGTCATACACCCAATGAAAATAGTTTGTTGGATCTCGATCGTAGTGATACACATATTCATAATATTGATGCCAAAAGATGCAAAGTTGATAATGATAGTGCAACTTATTTGTGGCACTGCCGTTTGGGTCATATCGGTGTAAAGCGCATGAAGAAACTCCATAAAGATGGATTTTCGGAATCACTTGGTTATGAATGATTTGATGCTTGCGAACCGTGCCTTTTTGGGCAAGGTGACTAAAAACTCCATTCTCCAGAACAATGGAACAAGCTACTGACTTATTGGAAATAATACATACCGATGTATGCGATCCAATGAGTGTTGATGCTCGTGGAAAGTATCGTTATTTTCTGACCTTCACAAAATGATTTGAGCAGATATGGGTATATCTACTTGATGAAACATAAGTCTGAAATAATTGAAAGGTTCAAAGAATTTCAGAGTGAAGTGGAAAAATCATCGTAACAAGAAAATAAAGTTTCTACGATCTGATCGCGCAGACGAATCTTTGAGTTTTGAGTTTGGTCTTCAGTTAAAAACAATGTGGAATAGTTTCACAGCTCACGCCACCTGGAACACCACAACATTATGGTGTGTCCGAACGTCGTAACCGCACTTTATTGGATATGGTGCGATCTATGATGTCTCTTATCGGTTTTACCACTATCATTTTGGGGTTGTGCATTAGAGACAGCTACATTCACGTTTAATAGGGCACCATCTAAATCCGTTGAGACGACACGGTATGAACTATGGTTTAGCAGTAAACCTAAGTTGTCATTTCTTAAAGTTTGGAGTTGCGATGCTTATATGAAAAAGGTTTTCAACTTGATAAGCTCGAACCCAAATCAGAGAAGTGCGTCTTCATAGAATACCCAAAGGAAACTGTTGGGTACACCTTCTATCACAGATCCGAAGGCAAAACATTCGTTGCCAAGAATAAATCCTTTCTAGAGAAGAAGTTTCTCTCGAAAGAAGTGAGTGGGAGGAAAGTAGAACTTGATGAGGTAACTGTACCTGCTCCCTTATTGGAAATTAGTTCATCACAGAAATCTGTTCCTGTGACTACTACACCAATTAGTGAGGAAGTTAATGATGATGATCATGAAACTTCAGATTAAGTTACTACAGAACCTCGTAGGTCTTACAGAGTAAGATCCGCACCAAAGTGGTACGGTAATCCTGTTTTGGAAGTTATGTTACTAGACCATGACGAACCTACGAACTATGAAGAAGCGATGGTGAGCCCAGATTCCGCAAAATGGCTTGAGGCCATGAGATCTGAGATAAGATCCATGTATGAAAACAAAGTATGGACTTTGATTGACTTGCCCAATGATCGGCGAGACATTGAGATTAAATGGATCTTCAGGAGGAAGACGGGCGCTGATAGTGTTACTATCTACGAAGCTAGAATTGTCGCAAAAGGTTTTCGACAAGTTCAAGATGTTGACTACGATGAGAGTTTTTCAATCGTATCTATGCTTAAGTCTGTCTGAATCATGTTAGCAATTGCCGCATTTTATGAAATTTGGCAAATGGATAAACAAAACTGCATTCCTTAATGGTTTTCTTAAAGAAGAGTTGTATATGATGCAACCAGAAAGTTTTTGTCAATCCTAAAGATGCTAACAAAGTGTGCAAGCTCCAGCAATCCATCAATGGACTGGTGCAAGCATCTCGGAGTTGGAATATACGCTTTGATGAGTTGATCAAAGCATATGGTTTTATACAGACTTTTGAAGAAGCCTGTATTTACAAGAAAGTGAGTGGGAGCTCTGTAGCATTTCTAATATTATATGTGGCTGACATATTGTTAATTGGAAATGATATGGAAATTCTGGATAGCATGAAAGGATACTTGAATAAGAGTTTTTCAAAGCAAGACCTCAGTGAAGCTGCTTACACATTGAGCATCAAGATCTATATAGATAGATCAAGACGCTTGATAAGATTTTTCAATGAGTACATACCTTGATAAATTTTTGAAATAGTTCAAAATGGAACAGTCAAAGAAGGAGTTCTTGCCTGTGTTACAAGGTGTGAAGTTGAGTAAGACTCAAGACCCGACCATTGCAGAAAATAGAAAGAGAATGAAAAGTCATTCCCTATGCCTCAGTCATAGGTTCTATAAAGTATGCTATGCTGTGAACCAGACCTATTGTATACCTTGCTCTGTGTTCGGCAAAGGAATACAATTTTGATCTAATAGTAGATCACTGGACATGGGTCAAGAATATCCTTAGTGAGGACTAAAGATATGTTTCTCGATTATGGAGGTGATAAATGAGCCCATCGTAAAAGTTACAATGATGCAAGCTTTTACACCAATCCAGATGACTCTAAGTCTCAATCTGGATACATATTGAAAGTGGGAGCAATTAGCTAGAGTAGCTCCGTGCAGAGCATTGTGGACATAGAATATTTGCAAAACACATACGGCTCTGAATATGACAGACTCGTTGACTAAGATTCTCTCACGAGTAAAACATGATCATACCTTAGTACTCTTTTGGGTGTTAGTCACATAGCGATGTGAACTAGATTATTGACTCTAGTAAAACCCTTTGGGTGTTGATCACATGACGATGTGAACTATGGGTATTAATCACATACAGATGTGAATATTGGTGTTGAATCACATGCTGATGTGAACTAGATTATTGACTCTAGTGCAAGTGGGAGACTGAAGGAAATATGCCCTAGAGGCACTAATAAAGTTATTATTTATTTCCTTATTTCATGATAAATGTTTATTATTCATGCTAGAATTGTATTAACCGGAAACATGATACATGTGTGAATACATAGACAAACATTAGTCACTAGTATGCCTCTACTTGACTAGCTCGTGAATCAAAGATGGTTAAGTTTCCTAGCCATAGACATGAGTTGTCATTTGATTAACGGGATCACATCATTAGGAGAATGATGTGATTGACATGACCCATTCCGTTAGCCTAGCACTTGATCGTTTAGTATGTTGCTATTGCTTTCTTCATGACTTATACATGTTCCTGTAACTATGAGATTATGCAACTCCCGTTTGCCGGAGGAACACTTTGGGTGCTACCAAACGTCACAACGTAACTGGGTGATTATAAAGGAGTACTACAGGTGTCTCCAAAGGTACATGTTGGGTTGGCGTATTTCGAGATTAGGTTTTGTCACTCCGATTGTCGGAGAGGTATCTCTGGGCCCTCTCGGTAATGCACATCACTATAAGCCTTGCAAGCAATGTAGCTAATGAGTTAGTTACGGAATGATGCATTACGTAACGAGTAAAGAGACTTGCCGGTAACGAGATTGAACTAGGTATTGGATACCGACGATCAAATCTCGGGCAAGTAACATACCGATGACAAAGGGAACAAACGTATGTTGTTATGCGGTTTGACCGATAAAGATCTTCGCAGAATATGTGGGAGCCAATATGGGCATCCAGGTCCCGCTATTGGTTATTGACAGGAAACGAGTTCTAGGTCATGTCTATATAGTTCTCAAACCCGTAGGGTCCGCACGCTTAACGTTTCATTGATGATATAGTATTATATGAGTTATGTATGTTGGTAACCGAATGTTGTTCGGAGTCGCGAATGAGATCATGGACATGACGAGGAACTCCGGAATGGTCCGGAGATAAAGTTTGATATATGGGATAATAGTGTTTGATCTCCGGAAGAGTTTCGGAATTCACCGGAAGGGGTTCCGGATGTTTCCCGAAATGTTTGGGTACAAGAACACGTTATTTGGGCCAAAGGGGAAAGCCCACAAGGTTTTTGGAAAGCGCAAAAGGATGTTTTGCGGAGTCCAGGGTCCAGACGCCAGGGTCCCTGGCGTCTGGCCCTGGAGTCCGAGAAGGACTCTTGCCTTTCGGGTGAAACCGACTTTGTGGAGGCTTTTACTCCAAGTTTCGACCCCAAGGCTCAACATATAAATAGAGGGGCAGGGCTAGCACCAAAGACACATCAAGAAACACCAAGCCGTGTGCCGGCAACCCCGTCCCCTCTAGTTCATCCTCCGTCATAGTTTCTGTAGTGCTTAGGCGAAGCTCTGCGGAGATTGTTCTTCACCAACACCGTCACCATGCCGTCGTGCTGCCAGAACTCATCTACTACTTCACCCGTCTTGCTGGATCAAGAAGGCGAGGACGTCATCGAGCTGAACATGTGTAGAACTCGGAGGTGCCGTCCGTTCGGTACTTGGATCGGTTGGATCGTGAAGACGTACGACTACATCAACCGCGTTGATAAACGCTTCCGCTTAGCGATCTTCAAGGGTATGAAGATACACTCCTCCTCTCGTTGCTATGCATCACCATGATCCTGTGTGTGCGTAGGAAAATTTTGAAATTACTACGTTCCCCAACATTAAGTTCATGGAGAAACGGAGTAATGCAATAAGAACGATGACATGATGTAGACAAGATCTATTCATGTAGGAATAGACCCCATCTTGTTATCCTTAATGGCAATGACCAGTACGTGTCTTGCTGCCCCTTCTGTCACTGGGAAAGATCACAAAGCACCTCTTCCCATGGCAAGAAAAATTGATCTAGTCAGCCTAACTAAACCAAAGATTCGAAGAACAAATACGAGGCTATAAATAATCATGCATATAAGAGATCAAAGAAACTCAAATAACTTTCATGGATATAAAATAGATCGATCATAAACTCAAAGTTCATCAGATACCAACAAACACACCGCAAAAAGAGTTACATCAAATAGATCTCCAAGAGACCATTGTATTGAGAATCAAGAGAGAGAGAGAGAGAGAGAGAGAGAGAGAGAGAGAGAGAGAGAGAGAGAGAGAGGAAGCCATCTAGCTACTAACTATAGAACCATAGGTCTACAATGAACTACCCGTGCATCATCAAAATGGTACCAATGAGGATGATGAACCCCTCTGTGATGGTGTCTAGATTGGATCTGTGGTTTCTCAAACTTGTGGCGGCTGGAATTGTGTTTCATCGAATCTCCTAGGGTTTTTGGATTTTCGGGGTATTTATAGAGCAAAGAGGCGGTGTAGGAGGCAGCCTAGGTGGGCACAACCCACCTGGGTGTGCCTAGGCCCCAGGCGCGCCCTGGTGGGTTGTGCTCCCCTCGGAGCCCCCCTCTGGTACTTCTTTGTCCCAACAGGTGTCTTCTGGTCCAGAAAAAATCTCCAAAAAGTTTCACTGCGTTTGGACTCCGTTTGGTATTGATTTTCTGCGAAGTAAAAAACAAGCAAAAAAATAGCAACTGGCACTGGGCACTATGTCAATAGGTTAGTCCCAAAAAATGATATAAAGTTGCTATAAAATGATTGTAAAACATCCAAGAATGATAATATAACAGCATGGAACAATGAAAAATTATAGATACATTGTAGACGTATCAATAAAGAAGAATAAAATAGTTCGTAAAAGTTTTTTCTTTATCACTTTCAGTTTGTGAACTGAATTGCTTGAGGACAAAAAATGGGTTAAGCTAGGGGGAGTTTATACATCTCCATCATATCTACTTTTCCTAATGCCTTTTCTCCTGTTTTGGACTCTAATTTGCATGATTTGGATGAACCTAACCCGGACTGGCGCTGTTTTTAGCAGAACTGCCATGGTATTGTTTTTGTGCAGAAATAAAAGTTCTCGGAATTGGATGAAACTTTTTGGAGAATTATTTCAAAATAAATAAAAAATACTAGAACCAAGACCCACTTGAAGGGGGGCCTGGCTGCCCACAAGACACTAGGGCACGTCACCCCCTCTGGTGTGCACTGGTGGGTTGTGGGGCCCTCGGGGGCTCCGTTGACCCTAATTCCAACTATAAATTCCTATTTTCGGAGAAAAATAGAAGAGGAAGTTTCATCACGTTTCACCATACAGAGCCATCGTCACCTTCTGTTTTTCATCGGGAGGCCAGATCTGGAGCTTGTTCGGGCTCCCAAGAGGTGGATCTTTGGTCTTCGTCATCACTAACCCTCCTTCACCACCAATTCCATGATGCTCCCCACCGGGAGTGAGTAATTCCTTTGTAGGCTTGCTGGTTGGTGAGGGGTTGGATGAGATTCATCATGTTATCGAGTTAGTTTTGTTAGGGCTTGATCCCTAGTATCCACTATGTTCTTAGATTGATGTTACTATGACATTGCTATGCTTAATGCTTGTCACTAGGGCCCACGTGCCATGATTTCAGATCTGAACCATTTATGTTTTCACCATTATATCTATGCTCTGGATCCGATCTTGCTAGTCGTTGTTGGAAATATGCCCTAGAGGCAATAATAAAAGTGTTATTATTATATTTCTTTGTTCATGATAATAGTCTTTTATTCATGCTATAACTGTATTATCCGGAAATCGTAATACACGTGTGAATACATAGACCACAATATGTCCCTAGTGAGCCTCTAGTTGACTAGCTCGTTGTGATCAACAGATAGTCATGGTTTCCTGGCTATGGACATTGGATGTCATTGATAACGGGATCACATCATTAGGAGAATGATGTGATGGACAAGACCCAATCCTAAGCCTAGCATAGAGATCGTGTAGTTCGTATGCTGAAGCTTTTCTAATGTCAAGTATCTTTTCCTTAGACCATGAGATTGTGCAACTCCCGGATACCGTAGGAATGCTTTGGGTGTATCAAACGTCACAACGTAACTGGGTGGCTATAAAGGTGCATTACAGGTATCTCCGAAAGTGTCTGTTGGGTTGGCACGAATCGAGACTGGGATTTGTCACTCCGTGTAAACGGAGAGGTATCTCTGGGCCCACTCGGTAGGACATCATCATAATGTGCACAATGTGACCAAGGGGTTGATCACGGGATGATGTGTTACGGAACGAGTAAAGAGACTTGCCGGTAACGAGATTGAACAAGGTATCGGTATACCGACGATCGAATCTCGGGCAAGTAAAATACCGCTAGACAAAGGGAATTGCATACGGGATTGATTAAGTCCTTGACATCGTGGTTCATCCGATGAGATCATCGTGGAACATGTGGGAGCCAACATGGGTATCCATATCCCGCTGTTGGTTATTGACCGGAGAACGTCTCGGTCATGTCTACATGTCTCCCGAACCCGTAGGGTCTACACACTTAAGGTTCGATGACGCTAGGGTTATAAAGGAAGTTTGTATGTGGTTACCGAATGTTGTTCGGGGTCCTGGATGAGATCCCGAACATCACGAGGAGTTCCGGAATGGTCCGGAGGTAAAGATTTATATATAGGAAGTCCTATTTCGGCCATCGGGACAAGTTTCGGGGTCATCGGTATTGTACCGGGACCACCGGAAGGGTCCCGGGGGTCCACCGGGTGGGGACACCTATCCCGGAGGGTCCCATGGGCTGAAGTGGGAAGGGATCCAGCCCAAAGTGGGCTGGTGCGCCACTTCCCTCATGGCCCATGCGCCTAGGGTGAAGGGGGAACCCTAAGGAAGAGTCCTAGGCGGGGAAGGCACCTCCTAGGTGCCTTGGGGGGGGGAGGGAATCCTCCCTTGGCCGCCGCCCCTTTCCCATCTAGGGCTGCCACACCCCCTAGGGTGGGAACCCTAGAGGGGGCGCACCCTCCTCCCTCTTCCCTATATATAGTGAGGCCTGGGGCTGCACATAACACGTGATTCGATCTCTGCCTGTTGGTGCAGCCCTCCCTCTCTTTCTCCTCATATCTCGCGGTGCTTGGTGAAGCCCTGCAGGATTGCCACGCTCCTCCATCACCACCACGCCGTTGTGCTGCTGCTGGATGGAGTCTTCCTCAACCTCTCCCTCTCTCCTTGCTGGATCAAGGCATGGGAGACGTCACCGGGCTGTACATGTGTTGAACGCGGAGGTGCCGTCCTTTCGGTACTTGATCATCGGTGATTTGAATCACGACGAGTACGACTCCATCAACCCCGTTCTCTTGAACTCTTCCACTTAGCGATCTACAAGGGTATGTAGATGCACTCTCCTTCCCCTCATTGCTGGTTTCTCCATAGATAGATCTTGGTGACACGTAGGAAAATTTTGAATTTCTGCTACGTTCCCCAACAGTGGCATCGTGAGCTAGGTCTATTGCATAGATTCTTTGCACGAGTAGAACACAAAGTAGTTGTGGGCGTTGATGTTGTTCAATATGCTTACCGTTACTAGTGCAATCTTGTTTCGACGGTATTGTGGGATGAAGCGGCCCGGACCGACCTTACACGTACTCTTACGTGAGACAGGTTCCACCGACTGACATGCACTAGTTGCATAAGGTGGCTAGCGGGTGTCTATCTCTCCTACTTTAGTCGGATCGGATTCGATGAAAAGGGTCCTTATGAAGGGTAAATAGCAATTGGCATATCACGTTGTGGTTTTGCGTAGGTAAGAAACGTTCTTGCTAGAAACCCATAGCAGCCACGTAAAACATGCAAACAACAATTAGAGGACGTCTAACTTGTTTTTGCAGGGTATGCTATGTGATGTGATATGGCCAAAAGGATGTGATGAATGATATATGTGATGTATGAGATTGATCATGTTCTTGTAATAGATGATCATGGAGCCCCAAGATGGAGATCAAAGGAGCTATATGATATTGGCCATATCATGTCACTATTATTTGATCGTATGTGATGTTTATCATGTTTATGCATCTTATTTGCTTAGAACGACGGTAGTAAATAAGATGATCCCTCATTACAATTTCAAGAAGTGTTCTCCCCTAACTGTGCACCGTTGCTACAGTTCATCGTTTCGAAGCACCACGTGATGATCGGGTGTGATAGATCCTTACGTTCACATACAACGGGTGTAAGACAGTTTTACACATGAAAAACACTTAGGGTTAACTTGACGAGCCTAGCATGTACAGACATGGCCTCGGAACACGGAGACCGAAAGGTCGAGCATGAGTTGTATAGTAGATACGATCAACATGAAGATGTTCACCGATGATGACTAGTCCGTCTCACGTGATGATCGGACACGGCCTAGTTGACTCGGATCATGTAATCACTTAGATGACCAGAGGGATGTCTATCTGAGTGGGAGTTCATAAGATGAACTTAATTATCCTGAACATAGTCAAAAGATCTTTGCAAATTATGTCGTAAGCTCGCGCTTTAGTTCTACTGTTTTAGATATGTTCCTAGAGAAAATATAGTTGAAAGTAAAAAGTAGCAATTATGCGGACAGTAGAAAGCTTATGTCCTTAATGCACCGCTTAGTGTGCTGAACCCCAAATGTCATTTGTGGATGTTGCGAACATCAGACATACACGTTTTGATAACTACATGATAGTTCAGTTAAACGGTTTAGAGTTGAGGCACCAAAGACGTTTTCAAAACGTCGCGGAACATATGAGATGTTTCGAGGGCTGAAATTAGGATTTCAGGCTCGTGCCCACGTCAAGAGGTATAAGACCTCCGACGATTTTCTTAGCCTGCAAACTAAGGGAGAAAAGCTCAATCGTTGAGCTTGTGCTCAGATTGTCTGAGTGCGACAATCACTTGAATCGAGTGGGAGTTAATCTTCCAGATGAGATAGTGATGTTTCCCCAAAGTCATTGCCACCAAGCTGCTAGAGCTTCGTGATGAACTATAACATATCAAGGATAGAGATGATGATCCTTGAGGTATTCGCGTTGTTTGACACCGCGAAAGTAGAAATCAAGAAGGAGCATCAATTGTTGATGGTTGGTGAAACCACTAGTTTCAAGAAGGGCAAGGGCAAGAAGGGATACTTCATGAAACGGCAAATCAGCTGCTGCTCCAGTGAAGAAACCCAAGGTTGAACCCAAACCCGAGACTAAGTGCTTCTGTGATAAGGGGAATAGTCACTAGAGCAGAATTACCCTAGATACTTGGTAGATGAGAAGGCTGGCAAGGTCGATAGAAGTATATTGGATATACATTATGTTAATGTGTACTTTACTAGTACTCCTAGTAGCACCAGTGTATAAGATACTGGTTCGGTTGCTAAGTGTTAGTAACTCGAAATAAAAGAGCTACGGAATAAACGGAGACTAGCTAAAGGTGAGCTGACGATATGTGTTGGAAGTGTTTCCAAGTTTGATGTGACCAAACATCGCACGCTCCCTCTACCATCAAGATTAGTATTAAACCTGAATAATTGTCATTTGGTGTTTGCGTTGAGCATAGACATAATTGGATTATGACTATCGCAATACGGTTATTCATTTAAAGAGAATAATGGTTACTCTATTTATTTGAATAATACCTTCAATGGTCTTGCACCTAAAATGAATGGTTCATTGAAATCTCGATCGTAGTGATACACATGTTCATGCCCAAAGATAGTAATGATAGTACCACTTACTTGTGGCACTGCCATGTAAGTCATATTGGTATAAAACGCATGAATAAACTCCATGTTGATGGATCTTTGGACTCACTCGTTTTTGAAAAGTTTGAGACATGTGAACCATGTCTATTGGTATATATGCATGAAGAAACTCCATGCAAATGGACTGTTTGAACTCACTTGATTTTGAATCACTTGAGACATGCAAATCATACCACATGGGCAAGATGACTGAAAAGCCTCGGTTTCAGTAAAATGGAACCAGAAAGCAACTTGTTGGAAGTAATACATTTTGATGTGTGCAGTCCAATGAGTGCTGAGGCATACAGTGAATATCGTTATGTTCTTACTTCACAGATGATTCGAGTAGATGTTGAGAATATTTACTTGATGAAACACAAGTCTGAATTATTGAATGACTCAAGTAATTACAGAGTGAAGTAGAAGATCATTGTGACAAGAGGATAAAATGTCTATGATATGATCATAGAGATGAATATCTGAGTTACGAGTTTTGGCACACAATTAAGACATTGTGGAAATTGTTTCGCAATTAATACCGCTTGGAACACCATAGTGTGATGGTGTGTCCGAACATCATAGTTGCACCCTATTGGATATGGTGGGTACCATGATGTCTCTTATCGAATTACCACTATCGTTCATGGGTTAGGCATTAGAGACACCCGCACTCACTTTAATAGGGTACCACGTAATTCCGTTGAGATGACACAATATGAACTATGGTTTAGAGAAACCTAAGCTGTCATTTCTTAAAGGTTTGGGGCTGCGACGCTTATGTGAAAAAGTTTCAGGTTGATAAGCTCGAACCCAAAGCGGATAAAATGCATCTTCATAGGACACCCAAAACAGTTGGGTATACCTCCTAATTCAGATCCGAAAGCAATAAGGATTGTTTCTTGAATCGGGTCCTTTCTCGAGAAAAGTTTGTCTCGGAAAGTTGAGTGGGAGGATGGTGGAGACTTGATGAGGTTATTGAACCGTCACTTCAACTAGTGTGTAGCAGGGCACATGAAGTTGTTCCTATGGCACCTACACCAATTGAAGTAGAAGCTTGTGATAGTGATCATGAAACTTCGGATCAAGTCACTACCATACCTCGTAGGTTGACAAGGATGCGTACTACTTAAGAGTGGTACGGTAATCCTGTCTTGAAGGTCATGTTGCTACACAACAATGAACCTACGAGCTATGGAGAAGCGATGGTGGGCCCAAATTCCGACAAATGGTTAGAAACCATGAAATCCAAGATAGGATCCATGTATCAGAACAAAGCATGGACTTTGGTGGACTTGCCCGATGATCGGCAAGCCATTGAGATAAGTGGATCTTTAAGAAGAAGACGAACGTGGACGGTAATGTCACCGTCCATGAAGCTCGACTTGTGGCGAAGAGTTTTTCACAAGTTCAAGGAGTTGACTACGATGAGATTTTCTCATCCGTAGCGATGCTTAAAGTCCGTCGGAATCACGTTAGCACAAGCTGCATTTATGAAATCTGGCAGATGGATGTCAAAACAAGTTTCCTTACCAATTTACGTAAGGAAAGGTTGTATGCGATACAATCAGAAAGGTTTTGTCGATCCTAAGGATGCTAAAAGGTATGCTAGCTCCAGCGATCCTTCTATGGACTGGAGTAAGCATCTCGGAGTTGGAATATGCACTTTGATAAGATGATCAAAGATTTTAGGTTTATACAAAGTTTATGAGAAACTTGTATTTCCAAAGAAGTGAGTGGGAGCACTATAGAATTTCTGATGAGTATATGTTGTTGACATATTGATGATCAGAAATGATGTAGAATTTTCTGGAAAGCATATAGGGTTATTTGGAAAGTGTTTTTCAATGGAAATCCTGGATTAAGCTACTTGAGCATTGAGCATCAAGATCTATAAGGATAGATCAAAAGTTTAATGGTACTTTCAAATGAGCACATACCTTGATATGATCTTGAAGGTGTTCAAGATGGATCAGTCAAAGAAGGAGTTCTTGCCTGAGTTGTAAGGTATGAAGTTAAGACTTAAAGCTCGACCATGGCAGAATAGAGAGAAAGGACAAAGGTCGTCCCCTATGCTTAAGACGTAGGCTCTACAGTATGCTATGCTGTGTACCGCACCTGAAGTGTGCCTTTCCATGAGTTAGTCAAGGGGTACAAGAGTGATCCAAGAATGGATCACAGATAGCGGTCAAAGTTATCCTTAGTAACTAGTGGACTAAGGAATTTTCTCGATTATGGAGGTGGTAAAAGAGTTTGTCGTAAAGGTTACATCGATGCAAGCTTAACACCTATCCGGATAGCTCTGAGTAGAGATACCGGATACGTACAATGGGGTAACAATTTAGAATAGCGCCAAATGGAATAGTTATTTGGAATGGCTCCAAATAGAACGTGGTAGCTACATCTAGGAGATGACATAGAGATTTGTAAAGCACACACAGATCTGAAAGGTTGAGACCCATTGACTAAAACCTCTCTCACAAGCAACATGATCAAACCCAAAACTCTTTGGATGTTGGTCACATGGTGATGTGACCTGTCAGTGTTAATCACATGGTGATGTGAACTAGATTATTGACTCTAGTGAAAGTGGGAGAATGTTGGAAATATGCCCTAGAGGCAATAATAAAAGTGTTATTATTATATTTCTTTGTTCATGATAATAGTCTTTTATTCATGCTATAACTGTATTATCCGGAAATCGTAATACACATGTGAATACATAGACCACAATATGTCCCTAGTGAGCCTCTAGTTGACTAGCTCGTTGTGATCAACAGATAGTCATGGTTTCCTGGCTATGGACATTGGATGTCGTTGATAACGGGATCACATCATTAGGAGAATGATGTGATGGACAAGACCCAATCCTAAGCCTAGCATAGAGATCGTGTAGTTCGTATGCTGAAGCTTTTCTAATGTCAAGTATCTTTTCCTTAGACCATGAGATTGTGCAACTCCCGGATACCGTAGGAATGCTTTGGGTGTATCAAACGTCACAACGTAACTGGGTGGCTATAAAGGTGCATTACAGGTATCTCCGAAAGTGTCTGTTGGGTTGGCACGAATCGAGACTGGGATTTGTCACTCCGTGTAAACGGAGAGGTATCTCTGGGCCCACTCGGTAGGACATCATCATAATGTGCACAATGTGACCAAGGGGTTGATCACGGGATGATGTGTTATGGAACGAGTAAAGAGACTTGCCGGTAACGAGATTGAACAAGGTATCGGTATATCGACGATCGAATCTCGGGCAAGTAAAATACCGCTAGACAAAGGGAATTGCATACGGGATTGATTAAGTCCTTGACATCGTGGTTCATCCGATGAGATCATCGTGGAACATGTGGGAGCCAACATGGGTATCCAGATCCCGCTGTTGGTTATTAACCGGAGAACGTCTCGTTCATGTCTACATGTCTCCCGAACCCGTAGGGTCTACACACTTAAGGTTCGATGACGCTAGGGTTATAAAGGAAGTTTGTATGTGATTACCGAATGTTGTTCGGAGTCCTGGATGAGATCCCGGACGTCACGAGGAGTTCCGTAGTGGTCCGGAGGTAAAGATTTATATATAGGAAGTCCTATTTCGGCCATCGGGACAAGTTTCGGGGTCATCGGTATTGTACCGGGACCACCGGAAGGGTCCCGGGGGTCCACCGGGTGGGGCCACCTATCCCGGAGGGTCCCATGGGCTGAAGTGGGAAGGGATCCAGCCCAAAGTGGGCTGGGGCGCCACTTCCCTCATGGCCCATGCGCCCAGGGTGAAGGGGGAACCCTAAGGAAGAGTCCTAGGAGGGGAAGGCACCTCCTAGGTGCCTTGGGGGGGAGGGAATCCTCCCTTGGCCGCCGCCCCTTTCCCATCTAGGGCTGCCGCACCCCCTAGGGTGGGAACCCTAGAGGGGGCGCACCCTCCTCCCTCTTCCCTATATATAGTGAGGCCTGGGGCTGCACATAACACGTGATTCGATCTCTGCCTGTTGGTGCAGCCCTCCCTCTCTTTCTCCTCATATCTCGCGGTGCTTGGCGAAGCCCTGCAGGATGGCCACGCTCCTCCATCACCACCACGCCGTTGTGCTGCTGCTGGATGGAGTCTTCCTCAACCTCTCCCTCTCTCCTTGCTGGATCAAGGAATGGGAGACGTCACCGGGCTGTACGTGTGTTGAACACGGAGGTGCCGTCCTTTCGGTACTTGATCATCGGTGATTTGAATCACGACGAGTACGACTCCATCAACCCTGTTCTCTTGAACGCTTCCGCTTAGAGATCGACAAGGGTATGTAGATCCACTCTCCTTCCCCTCGTTGCTGGTTTCTCCATAGATAGATCTTGGTGACACGTAGGAAAATTTTGAATTTCTACTACGTTCCCCAACAGTCGTATGTACCTGCTACGTGTTATGATTCGTAAACCCCAGGATGACAGTAATTGGGATACTTTCCGGTGAAGACCATACTTTGAGGAGTCATGTATTCACTATGTGTTAATGCTTTGTTCCGGTTCAATATTAAAAGGAGGCCTTAATATCCCTCAGTTTCCATATGGACCCCGCTCCCAGGCGAGGGTAGGACAAAAGATGTCATGCAAGTTCTTTTCCATAAGCACATATGACTATTTACGGAATACATGCCTACATTATATTTATGAACCGGAGCTAGTTCTGTGTCGCCCTAGGTTATGATTGTTATATGATGAATATCATCCAATGAATTCACTGATCCAAGGCCTATGAGTTTTCAACATATTGTTCTTGCTAAGTTGCTATTGCTATTGTTACAACTGTTTCAAAACTGTTACTGCTATTACCATTACTACTGTTACTATTACCATTGCTATCAAATTATCATATTACTGTGCTACTCATCACTTTGCTCCAAATATTTAATCTCCAGGTGTGGTTGAATTGACAACTCAACTGCTAATACTTACAAATATTCTTTGGCTCCCCTTGTGTTGAATCAATAAATATGGGTTGAATACTCTACCCTTGAAAACTGTTGCAATCCCCTATACTTGTGGGTTATCACGGAGGCAACAGGCATCGAACTAAGTGGTTGCCGCGGCGATAAGCGGTGACATGCAGAGTCGTGGAGGAGCTTGTGCAGGTGTGAATGAGGACTAGAGGGGGTGGCACGCTGGGTGGGGGTTTTCTGTTCCACAAAGAGCTTCAGAGGCAACGGTTTGCTAGGGCCAACCGTGTGTGATTGGCGTAACTGGGAAAATAAAAGTCATTGCACATGGTTCCAATTTGGGAACCGTGTGTGATTGATGTAACCGGGACAATAACCATATTTCAGGGTGGTTCCAGTTTTCCTTCGTCGGTTCAATCTGAAATTTTTACCCACGCTAAACATTCACCTTAATAATTCCATCAACTGAACTGATTGCATCCATATCCCACATTTAGACATAAGTAATAATAGATTAAACATACTCATGCGTAGATAATAGCGTACAGAAGCATAGTTCAACCATATATAGTTCAATCATCATTAAGCATACTCAAGCACATTTATAATTAAGACACTACATAGCCATACATAGTTCAATCCCACATCTCATCTCATCTGCCAGCACGATCGTGAAGCTTCTCCAGGTACTCAACATACGCGGCAGGCGCCACCCTATGAATATACGTCTGCCTGAAGGAGCCAACGACTCGTCCTCTTGCATGCGCCAAAACACTTTCATACGCGTCATGAAGATTTTGGTTGCAAAATGGGCATCGAAAGCCCCCGTTCCAGGTCCTAATTCACATGTTACTAATTCCCACATAAAGCTCCTTGAGTATTTGCCTCTTGTACCTCCTCTAGCCATCGTCAGATAGAGGAGGTACCTCCTCTTTTACCTCCTCGTGTTCATCCTCATTATCGACATCGTCAGATAGCACATATACATATAGTAAAAAATGTGGCGTCAAATTTGGAATACAAACTTATTATGTCTAGCGAACATTTGCCAGTTGCCAAAATTTGGCATTGAATCAATTTTTACATGCCGTAAAGTAGGATTAGGAATTTATGGAATTTGTGGCTATTTTTTTAGATATATCCAAAGATTATGGTTCGATTTTTAAGCACAATCGTCTATGTATAGACCAATCTTGAAAAAATGCCACAAACATATATGTAGGTCATTCAAAAATCAATTGTCAAGACCTGGCTAGGAATTATTAGGACAAAATACTAACCCTAGTCGGATTATTAGTAGAAATCATTTGTACAGATGAAATAACTAAGCACTTATCATTTCTACCATTCAAACAATCAATACACTACACGGATCTAACAAAACTTACTCAGATTTCATGGATTGAGAGAACATAACCATAGGATTTATATTTCAAAAAGGGGACGACAAGAGTAACCAGAGAAACCCTAGGATATATTTGACACATAAATGGGTATAGATGACTAATCGGTTGTTTGTCATCGTCGGATTCGTCACCGGAGTCGTCGCTGGAGTTGGTGTGGACCTCCAGCTCTGGCTATGGAAGCACGATGCCGTCAACGATGTCAAGGTGCAGCGAGAACTCGTTGGCGGCGGCGGCAACCTCTGTCTCCATCTTCATGCCGTGCTCAAGTGCTTCAGCAACCCTGGCATCGCCACTCCCTCCGATGGGGCACTTCGGCGACATCCTCATACACAGACAGCGGTGAGGACTAAGAGCGGCATCGAGGATGCAGGCGAAGAGAGAGGATTGTGTGTGCGGCAAGGATGGGCGGAGGTCAAACCGCTAGCTCGCCTCCCGGTGAGCATGCGCACCGGACTGCTGGCATGTGTATCGTCATTTCACACAGCTACTCGCACGCCTTCCGATGGCACTGCACAGGGAGCATGCCTCCCGTCAATTCACACACCTGGCATGTATATTGTTTTTCTATTTTGATGATTAATGTTGCCGCTTTATTGCTTTACCAAAGGATGGCACGTATCCACCGTTTGTCTAACGCCCACGGTTCGAATAAATAATCCGTTTGAGATATTGGTTCCCAATAATTAATAATCTCCTGTTTGTAAGAAGATAAAAATTACATAAAACCTTGTCTCAAATTTGACAAAAAAAGTACAAAACCAATGTGTATTGGTGTCCATATGACAACACGATAAGTTTCATGAATTTCAAATAAGTTTCGGATGTACTAGATTTTAAAAATCAAGATTCTCAATGTTTGAAATTTCTTGCACGGGGAAAAAAAACATGCACCCATTGAAACACATGTGTTTTTCCAATCCATTTAGGTGCACTGTCACGTGTCCATGTAGCTCAAATTTGATTTTTGCACATTTTATCCCTAGAAAATCAATCAATGTACTAAAACGTCTTAATGATCATTGTTCTTTTTTTCAAAATTAAAACATCCCTCCTTTGGTAACATATGTTCACCACGGAAAAATTTAGCATGCCTCGTAGTTGCGGTGGATGCGTGGTGTGTGTGTGTGTGTCTTGGGGGTGGCAATACAGTATGAGTCGTGAGCCACTGTGTGGGTCAGCCGTTTTGTAAGGCAGGTGCCACATCAAAGTCGTGAATTCATTATTTAAAACATTACATGTTTGGGTCACATGCAGTCGGTGGTTGTCCTACACGACACTCACTCGCGTGTGACGCTTTATGTGGGCCCGTGAGGTCGGCGTCCATCACTTCAACCAACAGCCAGCAGAAAGGTTAATTTGAACAGCAAGGTCGATTCTTTTTTGTTTGTGTTACGCTGGGATTATATAGTACGCGTCGAAGAGGTGAGAGGGGACCAACATATATACTGCGTACGCGTCCGTGAACACACCTCACTCAGTGTAGGGAATTTTTGGTTTCTGAGGCACGTGCCACATCAAAGTTGTGCATTGGCTATTCAAACATCACACAACACCTCTTTGGCACACATGCATGCATGCGGTGGTTATCCTAGGACACCCACGTGTGACACTTCCATCTGTGGGCCCGCTATGTTGTCGTCCATGCATGCATCATTTTGACCTACATCGGGAGAGGTTAATTAATTTCACCATCAAGGAGGATTCTTTTTGGTTTGTATTATGGGAGGACCATATAGTATGTGCCGAAGAGGGGGAATGGGACCATCATATGTTGTACACTTCATGAACCTCGCTCTATGTGGGGACTTTATGGTTTTCGAGGCATGTGCCACATCAAAGTTGTACATTTTGGGTATTCAAACATTACAACCACACACACCTCTCCATACATATGTTTGGCCCACATGCAGAGTGATGGCGATTGTCCTCTGGCACCCACTCACGCGTTTATCACCAATATCGATGCTTTCCATCTGTGGGCCCGCTTTGTTCGTCACTACTTTGCTCAACAACGAGAGAGGTTAAGTTGACTTAGGAGGGTATTATTTTTTAATATGTATTACGGTATATAGGTCGTGCTCTGGGATGCCATGATATAGTTTGAGCACACATGCATGTGTACGCATGAATCCCTCCCACCGAGTCGAAGTGGGCAGTACCACGACACGTCATGAACCAATCTCGCTCTATGTGGGGACTATACGATTTTCGACGCACATGCCACATCAATGTTCTGCATGGTATTCAAACATGCACGCATTGCTACCTCTTGAGCTTGCGTTGGTTTTCTCTTGAAGAGGAAAGGGTGATGCAACAAAGTAGCGTAAGTATTTCCCTCAGTTTTGAGAATCAAGGTATCAATCTAGTAGGAGAGAACGCACAAGTCACCGAATACCTGCACAAACAATCAACAACTTGCAACCAATGAGATAAAGGGGTTGTCAATCCCTTCACGGTCACTCGCAAAAGTGAGATCTGATAGAGATAGATAAACGGTAAAGTAAATATTTTTGGTTTATAGATTGGAAAGTAAAGATTTCTAAATAGTAGATCAAAAAGTAACAAGATGTAACCGAGATTCAATAATATGGCAAAGAGACCCGGGGGCCATAGGTTTCACTAGTGGTTTCTCTCAAGATATCATGTATTATGGTGGGTGAACAAATTACTACCGAGCAATTGATAGAAAAGCGCATAATTATGATGACATCTAAGGCAATGATCATGAACATAGGCATCACATCCGTGTCAAGTAGACCGACTCCTGCCTGCATCTACTACTATTACTCACACATCGACCGCTATCCAGCATGCATCTAGAGTATTAAATTCATAAAGAACGGAGTAACGCATTAAGCAAGATGACATGATGTAGAGGAATTAACTCAAGCAATATGATGAAAACCCCATCTTGTTATCCTCGATAGCAACAATACAATACGTGCCTTGCTGCCCCTACTGTCACTGGGAAAGGACACCGCAAGATTGAACTCAAAGCTAAGCACTTCTCTCATTGCAAGAAAGATCAATCTAGTAGGCCAAACTAAACCGATAATTCGAAGAGACTTGCAAAGATATCAAATCATGCATATAAGAATTCAGAGAAGAACCAAATAATATTCATAGATAATCTTCATCATAAATTCACAATTCATCGAATCTCGACAAACACACCGCAAAAGAGTATTACATCGAATAGATCTCCAAGAACATCGAGGAGAACATGGTATTGAGAATCAAAGAGAGAGAAGAAGCCATCTAGCTAATAACTATGGACCCGAAGGTCTATGGTAAACTACTCACGCTTCATCGGAGAGGCAATGGTGTTGATGTGGAAGCCCTCCATGATCGAATCCCCCTCTGGCAGGACACCGGAAAAGGCCCCAAGATGGGATCTCACGGGTAAAGAAGGTTGCGGCGGTGGAAAAGTGGTTTCGTGGCTCCCCTTGATGTTTTTAGGGTATAAGAGTATATATAGGCGAAGGAACTAGGTCAAGGGAGCCACGAGGGGCCCATGAGGGTGGGGGGAGTTCCTACCCCCCTTGGGCGTGGCCTCCTGCCTCGTGGCTTCCTCGTTGCATCTCCGACTTCATCTCCAAGTCTTCTAGTTTGCTTTCGGTCCAAGAAAGATCATTGCGAAGGTTTCATTCCGTTTGGACTCCGTTTGGTATTCGTTTCTGCAAAACTCTAAAATAGGCAAAAAAATAGAAACTGGCACTAGGCCCTCGGTTAATAGGTTAGTCCCAAAAATAATATAAAATAGCATATTAATGCCCATTAAACATCCAAAACAGATAATATAATAGCATGGAACAATCAAAAATCATAGATACGTTGGAGACGTATCATGCATCACCTCCATACATACATATGGATGCAGTGGTTGTCTTCGAATGGTACTCTCTCTCTCACGTGGTTATCGACGACAAGCCTATATATTCGTGAGCACCCGGGGACATCCATGATCACTTTGACCGACAACGAGATAGGTTACCATGGTGTATTCTTCCTTTGGTTCGTGTTATCATAGTAGGTCATGGTAAGATTCAAACCTAAAGTTTGAGCGCATACTATGCATGCATGCATGATTCCCCGTCATTGTCTCGAAGTGTGGTGTGACATACATATATACAATGCATCGTCAAATAACTCTCGCTCTGTGTGGGGATTTCTGGTTCCAAGGAACGGTGCCACAACAAAGTTGTTCTATTGTGTATTCAAACATCAACACTCCATACATATGTTTAGGCCACATGCACACAGTGGCTGTCTTCGGGCACTAGCTACTTGTGTGATTATTGGTGAGCTAGCCCATCTCTAGGGTCACATGGACGTTCATAATTTTGACCAACAACAAGAGAGAGGTTCTACGACCAACGTGGATTCTTCTTGGTCCGTTTTATGATACATATTGGTGAGATTCCCTCTCCCACCGACTGAAAGTGTGTGTGTGTGTGT
>NC_041393.1:486403712-486447718 GCF_002162155.2 Triticum dicoccoides
GGGGACTACTACTCACTACTAGGGAAAAGCCTAGTAGCAGCGCGGGTTCTAGGTATATCAGTAGTGCGGGAGGCGACACTACTAATACGGCGCTACAGCTAACCCGTAGCAGCAGCGCGTGCGCGCCCGCGCCACTGATATACAAGTGTAGCAGCAGCATTCTTCCATGGAGCTTACTGCTGCTAATAGCTATAGCGCGCTTCTCCTGTGCGCGCTGCTGCTAACTTTTCTCCACTCGCTACTGCTAATTTTAGTAGTTTTTGTTTTTTTTCTGCATATTTGTTTTGTATTTGAACAGGCTTTATAGAAGAATCTTTAGCACATACAAATGTCATCATGATACACATACAAATGCCTGCGAGACCACAAATGTAATCATAGCATATACATACAAATAGTCTCATCATAATCATCATCCAACACAAAGTGGTATCTTGTCATCATCTCAAAAATAGCGATACATGCAAGTCTCGAATACTTGCAACTACAACGTCATCCATCTAAACAAAGGTATACGCGAGAAGAGCTATCACTATGAGTGAGAGCGGAACTATGAAGTACATGAGGTCGCGGTTATGAGTCCTCTCTCGCGCTAGCGTGAACCTCAAGTAACTAGCTTCTCCTTCTTGTCTGCTTTTGAAGCCTTTATGGCTGGCGCTCGAGAACCCATTCACTTGCGCCTGACACTCAGGCCACTCGTTGTACACCCCCGGAACCTTCCCTGTGTACACGACATAGCACTGCCATCTCGCCATCAAGAAACTAGGTACCTGTTAGAGATGCATCTTCATGAAGAGGATGTACAGTGATATGTAACAAAATATACTAGAGCAACACAAAAAAGAAAGGGTAGAGGCATCGGCGCCTGTACCTTCCCCGCCGGTATCTTCCCCGCCGGTACCTTCCTCGCCGGTCTCGGTGCCGCCATCGATGCCGGCGCCGTCGGTGTCGATGTCAGCATCAGTACCATCATCGAGGCTGACCTACAAACCTTGCTTAGCAGTCAAATAGTCGAGGTACTCTTGTTCACCCTCATAATCCATCTCGTCTGCATCTTGGTCAGAAGGCCCAGTTTCTTCGTTGTTCGACATGTTTCCTATGATTAAGTCTCCTCGTTTATTTCTAAAAGTATGAAAAAATGAGAAATGACCTAAAAAAGAAATCTATGTGCCAGCACTCGATATGTCGACTATCTAGCACAAATCATGCCAAAATTCACGGAAAATTTCGGCATGACCTTTGCTAAAAAAAATGGACATATCGAGCGCCTGAAATTCACCGGAACGGAAATGACTCAACATTCCGGCGTAACATAGGCCACTCGGATCATTTACCAAAATTGAACCAAAACATCACATGTCCAAATGACATGTCCAAAACATGACATGTCCACATATCACATGTCCAGTTCAAATTTGCATATAAATTCAGCCTACCTAAATTTTCTTTAGCAAGGGATGTTGATTTGGACAATTGCTTAAATGCTGCCTTTTCTTTTAACTACAATTGCTTAACCCTAAATTTCTATCCTATTTTAAAACCTAGCTAAATTCGTAACTAAATAGATAACCTAATTAACCTACTGCCCTAACTAAAACCTAAGTAAATTAGCCGAAGAACCCTAGCTAGCAGAGAGAGGGGGGTTTACAGAGGGTGCAGGGGCAAGGAGGCAGGCCTGACGACAGCCGAGGTTGGGAGGGGAGGAAGCAGAGGAGGGAGGCGTGGTGCGTCGGGGTCGGGGTCGAGCGCCAGGGTCGAGGGCGAGCGCTGGGGCGCGGCGGTGCAACGGGGGAAGAGAGAGTGGGGATTTGGGGGGAAAAGAGGCGGGATGAAGCACAGAGAGTGAGGATTTTGGGTTAAGTGGACGTAGCAGTAGCGCGTTTAGACCAAACGCGCTACTACTATTACAGGCAGCTATAGAGGTTTTATACGAAAACCGCTACTGCTACCTTGACTAGTTCTAGCTCTTTTTCAGTAAACCGCTACTACTATAACCAGTTTTCCTTTTTCTTTTCCTTTATTTTCTCTCACTTTTTTTCTGAGAGCAGTGAACGAAGGGAAGACGATATATATTGCATCATTTGAAGCTTAAATATGTATAAAAAATAGGAACATATATATTACATCATTGGACCCATGCATAATAATGGCTAAGTGTGTATACGAAATAGGAACATGTATATATATATATATATATTACATCATTTGATCGATAACATACGGTTCCTCAGCGTTGACGTTTTTCGTTTTTGAGTCAGCTTCTTTCCCTTCTTGTTCTTCAAAGAATAATTGAGCCCCTCATTGTGACTTTGCCTTTTCCATGGAGTACGATTTTTCTTAGGTAATGTAGTATTGATTCTTCTTTTGACGTATACTTCATCATCATCCTCATCTTCCCTCATTGGATTGCCGTACTGATTGTAGTCTTCCTCGTTGGTGACTCCATCTATTCCAATGATGTTCCTTTTGCCTCTCCTCACGACAATGCGGCTGGGATTGCGCGGGTCTGTTATGAAGAAGCATTGTGTCACGTTCTTAGCGTGTACCCATGGCTCGTTTTTTGCGATAGCATTCACGGTAGCGCTCTTGGCGTCAGTTATAGTCATGGTAGTGAAAATCCGGTTTTCTCTTTCGACATTCTCAGCCCATCTGACACGGAACATCATCGTGTTGTGCAGTCCAGAGTAGTCAAGCTCCTAGATCTCCTCGACCCTTCCATAAAATTGTTCAGTTGCGTCGTTGTCGCTGCCGGTCATGCATTAATGGAGGTGGTGTAGTTAGCTCTTCTTGACAAAGATAGATCTAGTTAGGGTCCAAATAGGTCACTTAACTAAATGCTACATCTACCTAGCTAGCTAATTTGGGAGGAGACAACTTCAACTAGTGGAGGGGGAAGGAAAAAGAGAAAGGAGATGCATTAATGAAGGTGGTGTAGTTAGCTAGGAGTAATGAAGAGAGAGAAAGGTAGATAGAAGAGGGAGAGTAATGGGGGAGAAGTATTGAGGAAGAAGAAGAGTGAGAGAGGGAGGATGTGGGAGGTAGGGGAAAGGGAAGAGAGGAGATGGGGGAGGGGAGGACGGGTGGGGAAAGGTGGTGGGTTGGTGCGGCTTAGCAGTAGCATGGGATGAAAATGCGCTGCTGATAAGAAAGTAGCAGCATCGCGCTTTCCACACAAGCGCTACTGCTAATCGGGACCAACAGTGTGCCCAATTTGAAAATTAGCAACAGCGACCTCAGAAAAAGCGCGCTACTACTACAGCTTTAGCAGTAGCGCGGGTCACGACAATGCGCTGCTGCTAAATGTAGGTTGGTGGACACTGTCGGTCGATATTTGTAGCAGCGCGGGTTGTTCCAAGTGCGCTACTGCTGACGCCGTGTGAGTAGCGAGTTTTGCACGCACGCGCTACTACTAATTAGCAGTAGCGCTTCTTTTTGAGCCGCGCTGGTGCTAAGATTCTGTGTATAAGGTTTTCCCTAGTAGTGACTTCACACTTTGCTAGGTGAACCTTTGTGGGGGCGGGCATGTGTTCACAGCTTAGGATTCCCCTCCTACCGACACGAGGGTGACAAGCAATACCGTGCGCTTTGTGAGATAGGTGCCACATCAAAGTTGTGCATTTTGGTATTTGAACATCAAACCACCCTTTTCATACATATATTTGATCCACATGCAAGTGTGTTCATCTTCTGGCCCTTTCCCGCATTATTTTTGCCAAATTTATGAACCTTAGACAAGTCGGATGATGCAACAAACACGGTGCACTCACACTAACCGTGTGTCACGTCGGCGCCCCTGTCATGCACATCAGCACAGTACATTGGGCTCCATGAGGCTCCCTCTCTCAAAAATATCTACCCTCCTATAGGGTTTTTCTGTTTGATAACACATGGTTATTATGTTTCGACCATGTGTGATGTTTGTTGTTCCCGCTCTCGCCTGCATCCCTTGAAAATATCTGCTCGGCTCGAGGGTTTTTCTATTTCATAACACACGATTGTTATTTTGGGACCGTGTGCGATGCATCATCCAAATTTTCAATAGCCCCGACATTTGACTCCCACGTAGTAAAATTTTCAGTAGTCGCGTCATTTCCTCAAACACCCCCCTCCATATACACACCCCAAAAACTCCTCGCACGTGCGCGCGCCCACACACACCCCACCACAACCCCTCCCTCGCTCGAAACCTTAGCAAGGCTTCCGCTGCCGCAAGGACTCCATTGTCAACATCTGTCGGTTTGTCCGTGCAGCTTACCCACCGATCTCCATACCCTAGCCACCCTGAGTTTCTTATGTGACGCCTGCCAAACGCCCCCTTTCCCACAGATCTCCATCCCCATCCCCCACTCCAGAGCGTCATGGCCTAAGCCTGGCTATGCTTCCCGTGGAGATCGAGGAGTGACTGGCCCAAAAGAGGTGTATCATGGCCTCTTTGCCCAACGTCGCTGAGGTGGCCGCCGAGGAAGCTCACGACCATTATTGGTCGTAGGCTCTCAATCAGCGGGCTAGAGTATGCGGGTATGTCGCAGATGCTGGTTAGGACATCGAGGCTGTCGACAGCGACGTCCTGATGTGGGCTATGTCATAGGTTAAGTGGCACACCCCAACCCCTTGGGTTCAACCACTGTCGATCTCATCCATGGCCCCGCCGCTGATCTCCTCTGGCTCACTATCAAGAATTTGCCATCCTACATCGCCATCGAGCCCCTTTTGTCATTTGTAAAGGACACGTTCTGCGACGCTGGCTCGGGACCCACAGCTGCCAAGTCAGACCTCATCGACGGCGACCACGAGGAGGGCACCCTCTCTGGCTCTTCCAAGGGGAAAGATCCCATTTGTGACATCAGGAAGGGCACCCTACAACTATGCTCTTCCAAGGGGAAGGAGCCCATCTGCGACAACATAGAGCTCACGCAGGGTTTGTGCTCTTCCCACGGGAACGATCCCATCTGTGACAAGTGAGGAAACCCATGATTTATTTTGCCGCGCCTCTTCACAATGGGGAACCCATGATTTGTTTTGTCGAGCCCTTTTGTACTGTAGTGAGAATATGTCCATTTTTAATTGCTATATTTGGTTGTTTGCAGTATGCCTCATTTATTTCAGTTGTTCACAATGTGATGCTCTATATGTGCAACTATTTACTACGCATCACATTTTCATTAGTACTGGTTTTAATTATGCCTGTTATAGCTAGCATATTCCTGTTTTAAAGTATTTTGGTTGTTCGGTTGTTTTAGTTAGCATATGTCCAGTTTTCAAATGTTACCTTTGGTTGTTCGTAGTATCTCTTGTTTATTCCAGTTATTCACAACGTGATGTTATATATGTGCAAGTATGAACTGTGTAGTTCAATTTCATCAATACCAGTTTCAACAATACCACTATGAATGACTACATTTGGTTGTTGTTAAGCATGTTCTAGTTAACACGCCTTTCCATTTTTCTCTAACAATAACCAGTGTACTTAGACCGGCACAATACCAGTTAGAATGACTATATTTTCTTGTTGTTAATGTTAGGCATGACATTTCCACTTCTTGTTTTGCTTAACTAGTGTGGTTAAACTTGCACACTGAAGCTACGTAGCCTCAAATAACAACAACAACAACAACAACAACAACAACAACAACAACATACGCGCCCTTCAGCCGATTGCACATCAGCTTCACCTGGGTCAGAGCGTCCTTGCTCACCCCCACTTGGTATTTTGGGACATGTATAGGGGGTAAGCGGTGTCGGTGGTCGATGGAGGTGGAGGCGCAGATCTTGGAGTCGAAACCACAGTGGTCGCGGTAGTAGAACTGCTCGAGGTCAAAGGACTCAAACCGGTGGACTTCACAATGGTCTTGGCAGGCAAAACACGCTCCACTTAGCAAGGGGAGGCCTCCTGGATCACCACGTCAACGTTGGTCGCCACCCCCTTGTGAGGCTCTGGGTTTGGCGGGTCTGCGTTGTCTTCATCGTCCAACTGGATTACCTTAGTCGTCATTGCGCAAACACATAAGGTGTTACATTAGAGAAAGTCTAGAAATCTTTTAGATTCGTCCGTGGGAGGCACTTTTATGGAAATCACTTTAGGAGAAGCTACTAAACTCCTTATTATGGTTAATTATTCTCAATGACACACCAAAAGATCCACTAATAAAAAAGTTCATGTGATTAAAGAGATTAATGTTTTAACTGGAGAGATGGATGAACTTATGAAATTGTCTGATAATAAGAGTGTTTCGTATGATCCTAATGATATGTCTTTGTCCACTTTGATTGAGAATAATAACAAATCTATGGATGTCAATTTTGTTAGTAGGAACAATTTTCGTAACAACGCGTATAGAGGAAACTTTACTCCTAGGACATTTCCTAGTAATTCCTCTAATAATTATGGTAGTTCCTACAACAACTCTTATGGAAATTTTCATAAGATTCCCTCTGATTTTGAGAATAGTGTTAAAGAATTTATGAGTTCGCAAAAGAATTTCAATACTTTGATTGAAGAAAAATTGCTTAAGATTGATGAGTTGGCTAGGAACATGGATAGAATTTCTCTTGATGTTGATTCTTTGAAACCTAGATCTATTCCAGCTAAGCATGATATCAATGAGTCTCTCAAAGCCATGAGAATTTCCATTGATGAGTGCAAAGAAAGAACAGCTAGGATGCGTGCTAAAAAAGATTGGTTTGTGAAAGCGTGTTCTTCTAGTTTTCATGATAATAATGATGAAGATCTAAAAGTGATTGATGCGAATCCTATTGAATCTTTGTTTTAGAATATGAATCTTGATAAAGATGGGACTGGAGATGAGTCAACTTTAGCTAAAAGGTGTCCCAATAATTCAGAGTTTTTAGATCTAGATGCAAAAATTGGTAAAAGTAGGATTGAAGAGGTCAAAACTTTAAGTAGCAATGAACCCACTATTTTGGATTTCAAGGAATTTAATTATGATAGTTGTTCTTTAATAGATTGTATTTACTTGTTGCAATCCGTGTTAAATTCTCCTCATGCTTATAATCAAAATAAAGCTTTTACTAAACATATCATTGATGCTTTGATGCAATCTTATGCAGAAAAGCTTGAACTAGAAGTTTCTATCCCTAGAAAACTTTAAGATGACTGGGAACCTACAATTAAGATTAATATTAAAGATTATGAATGTTATGCTTTGTGTGATTTGGGTGGTAGTGTTTCCACGATTCCAAAAACTTTGTGTGATGTGCTAGGTTTTCGTGAATTTGATGCTTGTTCTTTAAATTTGCATCTTGCGGATTCCACCATTAAAAAACCTATGGGAAGGATTAATGATGTTATTATTGTTGCAAATAGGAATTATGTGCCCGTAGATTTCATTGTTCTTGATATAGATTGCAATCCTACATGTCCTATTATTCTTGGTAGACCTTTCCTTAGAACGATTGGTGCAATTATTGATATGAAAGAAGGAAATATTAGATTCCAATTTCCGCTAAGGAAGGGCATGTAACACTTTCCTAGGAAGAGAATTAAATTTCCTTATGAATCTATTATGAGAGCCACTTATGGATTGCATACCAAAGATGGCAATACTTATATCTGTGCTTGTTTTTATGCCTAGCTAGGGGCGTTAAACGATAGCGCTTGTTGGGAGGCAACCCAATTTTATTTTTGTTCTTTTCTTTTTGCTCCTGTTTAGTAATAAATAATTCATCTAGGCTCTGTTTAGATGTGGTTTTATGTTTTAATTAGTGTTTGTGCCAAGTAGAACCTTTGGGAAGACTTGGGTGAAGTCTTTGCGATCTTGCTGTAAAAAACAGAAATTTTTGCGCTCACGAGAATAGCTGTCATTTTTTACAGAAGAGTGCTTTTAGGTTGATTCTTTTTAATATGATTATTAGACAAATTCATCACGTCCACCAATTTATTTAATAATTTTTGGAGTTATAGAAGTATTCGAAAGTTACAGATTTCTATAGATTTTGATGAATCTATGAGTAGTATCGGGGGGGGGGGGTATGAACCATAGAGAAGTTGGAATACAGTAGGTTTAACACCAATATAAATAAAGAATGAGTTCATTATAGTACCTTAAAGTGGTGGTTTATTTTTCTTATACTAACGGAGCTCATGACATTTTCTGTTGAAGTTTTGTGTTGTGCAGTTTTCAAGTTTTGGGTAAAGATTTGATGGATTTTGGAATAAGGAGTGGCAAGAGCCTAAGCTTGGGGATGCCCAAGGCACCCCAAGGTAAAATTCAAGGACAACCAAAATCCTAAGCTTGGGGATTCCCCAGAAGGCATCCCCTCTTTCGTCTTCGTCTATCGGTAACTTTACTTGAGGCTATATTTTTATTCACCACATGATATGTGTTTTTCTTGGAGCGTCTTGTATGATTTGAGTCTTTGCTTTTTATTTTACCACAATCTTACTTTATGTACACACCTTTTGGGAGATACACACATGAATCATGATTTATTAGAATACTCTATGTGCTTCACTTATACCTTTTGAACTAGACAATATTGCTCTAGTGCTTCACCTATATCTTTTTAGAGCACGGCTGTGGTTTTATTTTATAGAAATTGTTGATCTCTCATGCTTCACTTATATTATTTTGAGAGTCTTTTAGAACAACATGGTAATTTGCTTTGGTTATAAAATTAGTCCTAATATGATGGGCATCCAAGATGGGTGTAATAAAAACTTTCATATAAAGTGCATTGAATACTATGAGAAGTTTGATTCTTTATGATTGTTTTGTGATATGAAGATGGTGATATTAGAGTCATGCTAGTAGAGTAGTTGTGAATTTGAGAGATACTTGTGTTAAAGTTTGTGATTCCCGTAGCATGCACGTATGGTGAACCGTTATGTGATGAAGTCGGAGCATGATTTATTTAATGATTGTCTTCCTTATGAGTGGCGGTCGAGGACGAGCGATGGTCTTTTCCTACCAATCTATCCCCCTAGGAGCATGTGCGTAGTACTTTGTTTTGATAACTAATAGATTTTTGCAATAAGTATGTGAGTTCTTTATGACTAATGTTGAGTTCATGGATTATACGCACTCTCACCCTTCCACCATTGCTAGCCTCTCTAGTACCGCACAACTTTCGCCGGTACCATACACCCACCATATACCTTTCTCAAAACAGCCACAATACCTACCTATTATGGCATTTCCATAGCCATTCCGAGATATATTGCCATGCAACTTTCCGCCGTTCCGTTTATTATGACATGCTCCATCATTGTCATATTGCCTTGCATGATCATGTAGTTGACATCGTATTTGTGGAAAAGCCATCGTTCATAATTTTTCATACATGTCAGTCTTGAATCATTGCACATCCTGATATACTGCCGGAGGCATTTACATAGAGTCATAATTTGTTCTAAGTATTGATTTGTAATTCTTGAGTTGTAAGTAAATAAAAGTGTGATGGTCTTCATTATTAGAGCATTGTCCCAATGAGGAAAGGATGATGGAGACTATGATTCCCCCACAAGTCGGGATGAGACTCTAGACTAAATAAAAAAAGAAAAAAAAAGAGGCCATAAAAAAAGAGAAAAGGCCCAAATAAAAAAGTGATGAGAGAAAAAGAGAGAAGTGGCAACGCTAATATCCTTTTCCACACTTGTGATTCAAAGTAGCACCATGATCTTCATGATCGAGAGTCTCCTATGTTGACACTTTCATATACTAGTGGGAATTTTTCATTATAGAACTTGGCTTGTATATTCCAATGATGGGCTTCCTCAAAGTTCCCTAGGTCTTCGTGAGCAAGCAAGTTGGATGCACACCCACTTAGTTTCTTTTGTTGAGCTTTCATACACTTATAGCTCTCACTACAAAAAAAAAGACACATCCGTGACATTTTGGGCCGAACGAAACTTTTTTCTGTCATACATATGACAGTTCTATGACGATAATTGTGAAAAAACCCGGTATCATCATAGATGTGGTGGGCTCCTACTTCTATGACAAAAAATCATGACAGAAATGGGCTTTTCGTCCTGGGCGGGCCGGAGACGCGGCTGCATGACATTCTTTGGGCCGTCCATGACGGAAAAAACCGTGGTAGAAGCGAGGGCGAGGAAAATTTTGGGGAGTTCCCGGTTACGGTGGGCGGTCGGGGGCCGAGCGATGTGCGTTTCTCTCGTACAAGTATGCGCGTGTGTGCGAGGCGTTGGCTCTAAATGAACCCGAGCGAGGCGTTGGGCTCTAACTCGACCCGAGTGATTGCACTGCAGGCTACACGTTACTGAACCCGAGCGATCGATCGATGGCTGTTAACTGAACCCGATCGAGCGATTCCTTCGCTACTGCTGCTAAATGAAGCCGATCGATGTTGCCTCTCTGGATGAACAGTGAGTGTTGTGTGGGGGGGTGGATGAACAGTGAGCGGTGGCGTTGCCTCTAGATGAATAGGACCCCGTGGTGTGGAGGGCTGGATGAACAGGACGACCCCGTGGAGGGCTGGATGAACAGTAGATGGTGGAGGGGTGCCCGTGGAGGGGTGGTTGAACAGTAGCCAGTGGAGTAGCGCGCGGTGGAGGCTGGATGAACAGGAGCCCATGGAGGCTGGGGGAGGTCGACGGTAGCCCGTGGAGGCTGGAGAAGGTCGACGGTGGAGATGAACAGTATCTCGTGGAGTCCCATTTTGCGGTACGCCACACCCCTCCCGATGAACAGGACCCCTGTTTCGACCGTAGCACTCCAACACAAGTCCGTTTCATCCATTTTGCGGTACGCCACACCCCTCCCGATCAACAGGACCCCCGTTTTGACCGTAGCGCTCCAACACAAGTCTGTTTCGTCCATTTTGCGGTACGCCACACCCCTCCCGATAGATAGGACCCCCGTTTCGACCGTACGAGGTCCATTTCCTCCGTTTTGTGGTATGCCACACCCCTCCCGATGAACAGGATCCCGTTTCGAACGTGGCTGGTCGAACACAAGGCCGTTTCCTCCATTCTACGATAGGCCAGGCCTCATTTCCATGACCTGTTCCGTCCAAGCCGGTTGGCTCCCACGCATTCCGTTGCCTCCCGATGAACACGACGCATTCCGTTGCCTCCCCATGAACACGATGCATTCCGTTGCCTCCCCATGAACATGACGACGACGCGGTTTCTCGGTTTCGACCCAGCCATGTACACGAGCCCTGGCCGTACGTATGCGTTAGTAGGCGTTCGAGACCCCGCCCGTATGTACATATGTGGCCGTATTTTCTTTCTTGCACCCTGGCCATTGTACATACGTGTATATGCTACGTGCGCGCCTCTACTACGACACGTGCGCGCCTCTACATTGACCAGTATGTACGTACACGTTCGCGACCAGAATGACAATGCTACATACACTTTGACCAGGTGGGTCCCGACTATCAGGCAACTCCATGCGTGCGAAGGTGTAGCTGGTGGGTCCCAGCAGTCAGGGGGGGTGAATCGTTTTTTTGGGACGCACTTTCTTGCGTGCGAAGATGTAGCTGGTGGGTCCCAGCAGTGAGGGGGGCGAATAATTTTTTTTTGGATGCACTTCCTTGCGTGCGAAGATGTAGCTGGTGGGTCCCAGCAGTCAGGGGGCGAATCATTTTTTTCGCGAAATACAGTGGCCCGTCCGGTGGGTCCCCGCAGTCAGGTGGAGGAATAATTATTTTGCGCGTAATAAGGAGGCACTTCCTTGCGGGTGCCATGGACCTAGCTGCCAGCCTCTCCACGTACAGTCCACATCCGATGGAAGTCATTCCTTGACCACGTTGACCACGCCGCGCCGAGAGCACCAGGGCGGTGGACGACGGCGAGGCCCAGGAAGGGGACGACGCAGAGGCGGGGAAGACGCGGTAGTTGATGCCCATGCGGAGAGGAGTACGAGGGTCCACTGTTCCGGCTGCGCTACCGTCGCCGCAGAATAACAGGGGGTGTGGGTGAGTGGAGGGATGGCCTGGCCAGCGGTGGAAGTAGTAGGAGGCGGTGAGGCCTCCGCGGCATCACAGCCGGCCATCGGAGGCCAGAGCATGCGGCATGACCGGCTCTGCTTTGGGCGGCTGGAGCAAGAACACCAGAGGTTGAAGAAGCACTACGGCCATTGGATGGACATCGTACGGTCACTGGAGCTAGAATCATTCATATTGACTAAAGTTGACAAAGGCCCCCGCCCCAGTCAACTTAGTAGGCCCACAAGTCAGGCTCCCACCATGGTGGGTCCCAGCTAGCAGGGGGAGTATTCATTTTTTTGTGCGTAATAAGGAGGCACATCCGGTGGGTCCGAGCTGACAGCGGGGGGAATGTTTTTTCGCGAAATACGGTGGTCCATCCGGTGGGTCCCAGCACTCAGGGGGAAACGTTTTTTTCGCGAAATACAGTGGCCCGTCCGGTGGGTCCCAGCAGTCAGGGGGGAAACGTTTTTTTGCGCGAAATACTGGTGGCCCGTCCGGTGGGTCCCTGCTGTCAGGTGGAGGAATAATTATTTTCCGCGTAATAAGGAGGCACTTCCTTGTGGCTGCCGTGGACCCAGCTGTCAGCCTCTCCATGTACAGTACTCTTCCGATGGAATTCAGTCGTTGACCACGTTGACCACACCGCACCGAGAGCACCACGGCAGTGGACGAAGGCGAGGCCTAGGAAGGGGACGACGTGGAGCCAGGGAAGACGTGGCAGTGGATGCCCATGCGGAGAGGAGTTCGAGGGTTCACTGGTTCGGCTGCGCTGCTGTCGCCACAGAATAACAGGGGGTGTGGGTGAGTGGAGTGGAGGGATGGCCTGGCCAGCGGTGGGAGTAGTATGGGGGTGGTGAGGCCTCCGCAGCAGCACAGCCGGCCACGGGAGGCAGGAGCAGGCGGCACGACCGGCGCTGCTTTGGGTGGCTGGAGCAAGAAGACCAGAGGTTGAAGAAGCACTACGGCCATTGGGTAGACATCATACGGTTAGTTGAGCTAGAAATGTGCATATTGACTAAGTTGACAAAGCCCTTCGTTCCCATCAACTTAGTAGGCGTACTATACTGGGTCCCAGCTAGCAGGGGGAGTATTCATTTTTTTTGTGTGTAATAAGGAGGCACTTCCTTGCGTGCGAAGATATAGCTGGTGGGTCCGAGCTGTCAGCGGCGGTAACGTTTTTTCACGAAATACAGAGGCCCTTTCAGTGGGTCCGAGATGTCAGGTGGAGGAATCATTATTTTGCGCGTAATAAGGAGGCATTTCCTTGCGTGCGGCTGTGGACCCAGCTGTCAGCCTCTCCACGTACAGTCCACTTCAGATGCATTTCGGTCGTTGACCACATTGACCACGCCACGCCGAGAGCACCAGGGCGGTGGACGACAGCGAGGCCTAGGAAGGGAACGACACGGAGCCAGGGAAGACTCGGCAGTTACTTCCCACGCGGAGATGAGTACGACTGTACGAGGGTTTACCGGTTCGTCTACCGTCGCCGGAGAATAACAACAGGTGTGGGACTGTGGGTGAGTAGAGGGATGGCTAGGCCAGCGATGGGAGTACGATGGGGCGGTGAGGCCTGCGCGGCAGCATAGCCGGCCCCGGGGAGGAGGGAGCAGGCAGTCCCGCCGGCGCTTGTTTGAGCGTGTGGAGCAGGAAGAGCAGAGATTGAAGAAGCACGACGGCCATTGGATGGACATCCAACAGTCACTGCTTATGCATCAACCTTATTTTTAGGAAAGCCTCAAATCTGTGGAAAACAGCATACAGGACATCTGCCATTATTTCAAATAATTTACAGCCCATTTGCTAATTCTTACGGTTTTTTTTGGAGCCCATATTCTTTTTGTTAGCATTACAGCCCATATTGTGTCCACGGTTAAAAAATTATACAAAATTTTGCATATGTCGGTGCGGTCTAAACTATTTTTAATCCCAAAATTTCGAGTCACATTCATACTGATTTTAAAAATAAATGTATATCAATATAAAATCCAATAAATTGTCCATGCATAAAAATCAATGCAATTTAAAATCTCGAAATCAAAAAATGATATTTGAAACTAATTGCCAATTTGATGTGTTTTAAAAATGTACAACCCATTTCTCATTACTGATAGGCCATTTTCTCGGCAGCCGAATGAAGCTCTCCTCGTCTTGAAAGATTTGCAGCCCAACGGGCTTGATAAAGCGACTTACTTGACAAATCACAAAAAAACTGGGCTAGCCATTTTCAGAAAGAAAAAAAACTACTGGGCTGGTCTGTGGTAAACATAAAAGAAAAGGCTGTCTAGACAGGCGAGAGTGTCCCGCATAGCCCAGTTGACACCCTGCTTCTGTCTCAAAAACAAATTAGATAAATGCCACTCCGATTATGGCGATACATAAAAATGCCACTGCAATTTCTGAACTTTGAATAATGCCACTGCAATTTTTGCAAACTTTGAAAAACGCCACTGCAGTTTGCAAACTTTGAAAAACGCCACTCCAGACTTCTAAAAATGCCACTAGAACTGGCATGAAATGGCATTTTTCAAAGTTTGGAAATTGCAGTGGCATTTCTCGGATACACCAGATTTGGAGTGGCATTTATCAAATTAACCCAAAACAAAAATAGTTGGGCGAGCTGCTGGGTCCCTGGTGTCAGCCGCTCGTTGTGCAATTCTCTCGTTTATTGACTATGTTGACAATGGCATGGGACCTAGATGTCAGAAATACACTAGGAGGAGCCATTTTTTTATTAGCTTGAAATAAGGAGGCACTTGCTTGTGTACTGCCATGACCTTGGCGGGTCCCTGCTATCATCCTCTCCACGTACAATCATCTCCTGATTGTGTACGCGTCAACTTGGTAGGCCCACAAGTCAGCCTCTAAACCCGTGGAGGACAAATACAACCCATTTAAAAAATAACAGCCCATTCCATATGTTCAAATGGAAAGTTCAACATTCAGAGCAAAGTAACAGGTCTGATCCACATATAGAGTACTGAACTTCCACGTTTACAACCATCATAGCCAAGTTAACTATCTAATCCCACTAATACTCTAGTAGCGTACAAGTACTAATTTACTCTTAGCTAACTAGACGATGCCGGCCGCCATCTGTGGTACACACTAAACGCTGGCACCGGTGTCATGCGCCTCGCCTCGGACTTGCAACATGTGCGATAGGGCGCGTTGCTCGCGCGCGTTGGTCCTTTCCATGCCGGCGTGGTCCACCGAAGCTTCGGCTTCCAAGCGGGAAACCCACTTGACGAGCTGGTAGTAAAAATCGGCATCGCGAACGTGTGTGTGCCCGATAGCCTCCAGGGATATTTGTTGGGCGCCGGCCTCCATGTAGTCGGCCCAGTTGCGGGCGCTCTGCTCGCGACTCAGAGCGTCGGTGCGCTGCTGCTCCATGTCCCACTAGCGGCGCAAATCGGCAATACGCTGCTCCTCCACCAGGCGGTCGCGCTCCAACAACTCCTGCTCCTCCGCCAGGCGGTTGCGCTCCAACAACTACTTGATCTCCGCATTGCCATCTAAAGATAGATAGAATGCCTCCTCCCTCCGTCTGCCTTCCGGTGAAAAACCAAACACTAGTTCCGGCGGTGACCGCCTCCGACGTTGCCTACCACGGACGGGCGGGGGCATGGCGGACGTGGCAAGCGACGTCGGGCCGGTGGGGGCTTATGAGGATATGGCAAGTTGGGTCACGGTGCCAATGGAGAAGGTCAGGAAACATTACTTATAGGCGGAAGGTAGCGTGACGATCATCGGAATTCAATGCATAACGGCTTAGTGCACCAGCTTGCCGTGGAAAACTAGAGAAACTGAAATTATGACTGTGTCGTCCCATCCCGTCTGGGTCGCACGCCGGCATGGCGATCAAACAAGTGCACTTGAATCATCTCCCTCCTTGTCAATAATGATTCCACGGATTTAAAAAGCCTGAAACAATTAAAGCGCATCTTTTTTCGCATCAGTTAGCTGCCTTAATTACGGTCGGCTGCATGCAGGCACTCAGAATCGCTCGCAGCCAGTACACAGAGCAGCATGCAACGAGTCGCAGCAGAGGGCACGCATGCAGCCACTTAAATCGTTGGAATTAATTAGGCTTAAACTTCTGCATGCCGTTAATTATTGCCATGCCTTGGTCTTGCTGCTTTGCTCACGGGACTAATAAACCCGGACGGAGGGAGTACCTTGGTTTGTGAGAGGTTTGAATTAAGCCCTACAAACTGGAAAGGAGGTACTAGTACGTGCGTGATCCGCTATTTATTCGTGTAGGATCGAGTAGGTCATTTCTTGAATTGACCCCTGCAAATCGGAAAGGAGGTAGTACGTGCGTGATCCGCTATTTATCCGTGTAGGATCAAGTAGGTAGGATTGTGTAGCTTGTCAGTTTCTTCAGAGGTAGGCATTTTTATTCAAAAAACTGTCACTTCGTATCTTGCGTCGCAAATAAAACTGCCAGGAGCGCATTAGTAGGCTAGCTAGTGATCGATCAGTAACTTGTAAACACTGAGCGAACAGAAATAAGTAACTGTTAATGCATCTCAATGATTCACAGATCATATACAAGTATGTAGCTCCAAAAGCAAAGATCAGCCACTTCGGATCTTGCGTTGCAACTAAAACTAACTAGTACGATTCCCATACATAAGATCAACATGTTAATGCATCTCAATGATTCACAGATCATATACAAATATATAGCTCCAAAAGCAAAGATCTAGAAAAAACATATGTTCTTCCTACTAACATGGATGCTTCTTTTAGCCAACATTCAGTACAGACTGAAAGATAAATTTGTTTCTGAAGTCTACAATTCCTCTTGCAAACGTAAGTGGTTTCACCAACAGCTGGAACCATGAGAATGAACCACACATGATGGGGGAACATCCACTGCAATATGATTTGGTCTTCTCTCGATCACACCGCGAGACTATTTTCAGAATACAAACTTTAACTTAGGCAAAATGATGCCCATTGTATAATCAGACCGAAGCAATGAAGCACCTAGTGTTGGCCAATAAATAGTACAATACTACTTTTCTGCAGTCCATGAAGTGACTATCCAATCTTTCTGTGTCTATTTTCAAATGGCACTGCATGCAGTGACTATACTATTCTCTTGTGCAGTTCAACCAAAATTGCGGACACTTTGTTTGTTTGCCAAATAGCAACGGGCAGACATCTCTGTCTGCACAAATATCAAGCAACTAGTAAACATATACCACACCATGTATTTTCGGTTTAAACATGTCTCTTCCGCTTAGCATCTGTCATGTTCTGCACTAGACAATCTGATACAGTTATGTTTTGCCCTGGACAATTTCATACTGAATTGATTTGCTGGTTCAGAGTAGAAACATAGCGCCTATTCTTCATCGGACCAAGGATATCCATGTTCACAGTGATGGAATAGGTGAAATTGATGCAACCGAAATTGAGCATCCAATCATCGAATCATGTCCTGCACCTCCAATGTAGGTCCACCCTGCCAATAAATTCACATGCAAACCACTAGTATTACTATCTAATGACAATACAAAAAGAGTAGCAAGATAGTAGCAAACCATGTACCTTCGTAATGAGCAGCTCATAGTGCCACCTATTGCATCCAAAGGTTTAAAAAAACATGCTCCTAATGTTGAACCAGTTGGACTTTTTGTGCAGTTCCACTAATATCGAGCATCTCTATTTGCATAGATATTGAAAGTGTGATTACTATAAAAGTGGCACTAGTTGAAGCATAGACTCACAAATATAAGCATTCCAATTTCTTAATTGGAAAAGGTAGCAAGACTATTTCTAACCACCTGTTTGAAGGAATAAATAAAGCAACAGCAGCTGATGTCAGGAAGGCATACATAGTTTTTTCTGAAAAATTGAGCCATTCCTGACATTTCCTCTTCTTTTAAGCATATTTTGTGCAGTTCAACTAAAATAAAATGCCATCACCGCCTTGACAATTCAGTGACACTGTACAAAAGGAAATGACTTAACATTACATCATGATGTCAGGTATGTAGTCGACAGGCATTAGAGACAAACATACAGACCTCCTCCGATAACATAATGAACATTAATTTTAACAAAGGTGTGACTAGCTTTACCGGGATAATTTGAGTGAACCCTCTGTTCCTTAATATAAGACGTTTTCGCGGTTCAATTTAAAGTACCCAACGTCTAGTATTTAGAAAAATAGGTAGTAGTTTTTTTGAGCATATATCTGGGAAAGCTTGCCACACTTTATTTATGTCCATACGCTAATGCAACACCATTCGAATACTACAAATATACACTAATCCAGTGGCTAGTGCAACAGTAGAGTAGTTAGTTTATTACAGGGTACAGTACAATGGTTTTACTGAACAGATTTTAATAAACTCTAGCACTTGAAGATTTCTATAAGAATTAACAATACAAAATGTAAAGGTAACAAGTTTTAGCATTGGTATACTAGCTGTGCATGAGCATTAAACCAAATACAAAAGTCTGAAGGTAACTAGCATTATTAACTAATGATAGTATAAAAAAATTGCAAACCATGTACCTCCAAGGTAAATATCATTTCGAACTCGAGGGGACCTTAAAAATTGGTATCCCAATCTTGATAATCGATCAAACATAAAAACTTGATCGAACGAATCAAGAGAACAGACGGAGGAGGAGGTACCCACTCTTGACATTTCCTCTTGTCTTCATAATTTTTTGTGCAGTTTAACCAGAATAAAATGACATCAGCGCCTTGGCATTTTGGTGACACCGTACAAAAAAGTTAACTTATCTCATGAAAGTGAGGTATGTAATCTGCAAAAATCTGAAGGTAGTAACAAGTTTCATCGTTGGAATACTGGTTGTGCAACAGCATTAGAATGCCTTAGCTGGAAATTCTTTAATACATCCACAATCAATAGCTAACCCTGAAATAATCAAGTGACATTAAATGGCATTGCTTAAATTTATCGGTGGCATTAGACTGAGAGCGGCATTAGTTAAATGTGGCATCACTTTAGCAGTAGCATTGCTTGACTTGACTGATGGCGTTATACTTACAGCAAAAAAAGTGGCAATAAGAGCATGGGAGGCCCATTCGGATAGTGGGCGCACCAGTACGATGTACCTCCACGGACACAGAGTGGTGAGGGAGGTATGGTTGCCTAGAGCAACAAATATCCAGGCAGCATATGTGGATTACGTCCCATTTTTGTTCTCTTTAGCCACCTTTTTCCTATGTGAGGACAACAAACCGATCGACCTGGTCATTCTCTATTGCGTTGTCATGCCTTTATACCCTTCTTCAACCAAGAGACATGAGACTCGTTCCTTAGCTACTAATTTTCCCCTTTTCAACCTAGATGCGGGTTCGATGCCTACTCACTTGGACAGTACAGTCTCCCTTCCTTTCCTTATTCAACCCAGACATGGATTACTCTGCATGAAGTAGGGTTTCCTTTAATAGTGCAAATTATGGTTTTCGTGTGCGTGGCCAGCAGAGCAGAGGATAGCAAATTGGGAAGATGGTGGAGTGGAAAAAGATCCACATGCAACGACGTGGCAGATGGGGCAATAGAACAAGGGTATGGTTCGAAAAGAGGTAGCATACCTGAGAGTCGGCGGGAAGTGGCTTCGGTCGTGGTCATCGTCCTCCGCACACACTATGGCAGCGAGCTTGGGGACGGAGGCCATCCCACGCGGGCGCTAGGTCTGAGTGGACAGCCTTGTCGTCACTGCGTAACCTCGCTCGTCGACGATGAGTGCATCAACGCTGCACGTCCTTTTCTTCCCCGGCAGATGTGTGACCACCAATGAGGAGGGAGAGAGAGGACGTCTTTTCTAGATCTGGAGAGAGGGTGGTAGTGTGAGAAGCAAGTGGGTATCCCTTAGCAAGAAAGCGCTGAAGCTCCAGCCTATATATCTTTTTTATACTACTAGCACTGGAGGTGGAGTAGTGGTAGAGTATTTTATATTTTCTCTGCATACAGTACCAGTTAGTCGTGCTTCAAAACTGAACGGCCACGCCATTAAAAAAATAAAGGTCGATAACTAATGCGGCACCTCGGGCCAACGCGGGCAGATCGCATTTTGCACGAGAAATTACACACCATGTTTCGTTGACATGTGGTCCCGTTCCAACATATCAGTGAGACAACAGTGAGTCCTTTTCTACTAGTATTTCCAAACGGACGTGTAGGCCGGGGTGCCTCTTCGTGAACCGTGGCAAACTTGCAACCGTCCACAGACTCTTCGCCTTTCCCTCTCAATTTGGAACTGCTATCACACGCTCTTCCTCTCCCTCCTCCATTTTCCTTCAGCCCTTCACCCTTTCTTCTGCCATTGTTCAATCGTCTTCTCCATGGAGGGAACAGGCCGGAAACGACCTCGTTATTCTTGCCCCGATCTGAAAGATGACGTGGTGGATGAACTCATTGATCGGTGCGACGTCATCACCTCGGCTAGCATGGCAGGTTCGTTCAAGTCCATTCTCGACTCAACTAATAACATCATTACAAGGAACCCAAGAGTCAAGGAGCGGTTTGATCTCCCCTATCTTCTTCGTTGTGACCCTGATGACTGACGCGGGGACGACGGAGGCCTCGCCTTGTGCAAGTTGATGCCGCTTGATAATGATACGTATGATGTTAAGATGCAAACGCGTGAGGGTAAGGCTTGGGCAGGCGCAAATGGAGATTGGGTTGTTTACATTGGGTCTAACTGCGAGTGGGAACTTGTGAATGTGTACACTCGTGACCGGGTTCCACTTCCAAAAATCTCAGCAGACTGCCCAGAGGTTGAGCACACCGGTATTCTACGCACGTTCAAATACGACCATGGTGACTGGCTTCTGCGGAAGATAGCAATTTGTCGAGTTCCCAACCGCTCTTGGAATTACAACAACTATGAAGTTGTTGCTATCTTCGACAAGCTTGTTGCCGTCCTTCGTGGTTTGACTGGATGGATATTGCTCAAAAATGAGTTTCTGTACACGGATGAGTACTATGATGCAATTCAATACGAGGGCCTTGTGTTTGCTGCCACTACTCATGGCACTGTTTTTGCATGGAATCCTTATGATTTCGGTACATTTGTCTTCCACCGTAATTATAATTGTTTCATCCACATGCATGCGGGTTAGCAAGTTTCCCTTTACTAATTAACCTTCTTCTTGTGTTTCCAAGGTCCTGTCAACATTCCACCACCTATACTTGAAAAAATTTATAACCAAGGGGGAGATGACGATGGTGATCATCACGAGCATGAGGACGAGCAGCGCCCATATACTCTATGGCACCTGGCAACTAATTCCGATGGATCACCTCTTCTTGTGTGTATACAACCCACTGATGATGTTACTACTAAGGAAGCAGGTGTAGTCTCCCATGGTCGCACTCTTCGGACCTATTCCAACACCCGTTGCATGGTATTCGGGAAGGATACTAGTGTGCTAGCGCCAACTCCTTCTCCCTGGTATAGAATTGATAGTCTTGGATAAAACTCGCTCTTCCTTGGACAAAACTATCCAATGACGGTGAAAGGCGATCCAACTATTGTTGACACAATGTTACTACCATTTATGAGAAGCAACTGTGTCTATACCTCGGACATTTGGGTGGTTCCCTACCCTGGTACTGATATAGTAGGCCGCTTTAGCCTGGATGATCAGTCCTGCGTTGGTCTCGAGATCGACAATGGATGGCCCGTCCCAGAGAATCACTTGTGGTTCAAAGCAAGCGTTTCCAACGCCGTGGAATGGTTGAGTTGAAGTTCATTTCATTGCTTGTTATTTGTTGTGTGGTGAAAATTTATTATTTATAATGTATCCTCGTTGTCGATGTGGGTTGATGACCTGTTGTATGTAATAAAATGATATGCCTATGATAAACTTACTAAATTTATGAATGGCTTTCGAGTCGCTTCTCTGAGTGAGTGGTGCGACGAGGAAAAAATATATTTTCCGAATACATAATTGTACGTGCATTGCAACAGGTTATCGGATGAGGCCAATCAACAATACTAGTACACTATTTGTACTAGCTTCACATGCTTCGCGCGTCGGGCGGGTGTTTTTACTGTAGCCATATGTTAATGTGTTCACTGTACGTAACCAGCACCTCGAATCCTCGATACTAGTACTATATAGTAAGTAGTAGGAGTAGTAGGGTGGCATGGGCCAGAACAAGCATTCACATCCAGGAGTACGGCACACGCCACCACCACGACATCCATCTGACACCATATTATTTCTTGGAGTCCGTGTGAGGGAGTCCCGGACTAGGGGGGGTCCGGATAGCCGAACTACCATCATCGGCCGGACTCCAAGACTATGAAGATACAAGATTGAAGACTTCGTCCCGTGTCCGGATGGGACTTTCCTTTGCGTGGAAGGCAAGCTTGGCGATACGGATATGTAGATCTCCTACCATTGTAACTGACTCTGTGTAACCCTAGCCCTCTCCGGTGTCTATATAAACCGGATGGCTTTAGTCCATAGGACGAACAACAATCATACCATAGGCTAGCTTCTAGGGTTTAGCCTCCTTGATCTCGTGGTGGATCTACTCTTGTAACCCACATCATCAATATTAATCAAGCAGGACGTAGGGTTTTACCTCCATCAAGAGGGCCCGAACCTGGGTAAAAACATCGTGTCCCTCGTCTCCTGTTACCATCCGCCTAGACGCACAGTTCGGGACCCCCTACCCGAGATCCGCCGGTTTTGACACCGACATTGGTGCTTTCATTAAGAGTTCCTCTGTGTCGTCACTGAAAGGCTCGATGGCTTCTTCGATCATCAACGACGATGCAGTCCAGGGTGAGACCTTCCTCCCCAGACAGATCTTCGTATTCGGCGGCTTCGCACTGCGGGCCAATTCGCTTGGCCAGCTGGAGCAGATCGAAGGCTACGCCCCTGGCCGTCAGGTCAGATTTGGAAGTTTGAACTTCACGGCTAACATCCGCGGGGACTTGATCCTCGACGGATTCGAGCCACAGCCGAGCGTGCCGTACTGTCACGATGGGCATGATTTAGCTCTGCCGTCGGACAGTACTCTGGAGGCCGCACTCGAAACCACTCCGATCTTCAATTCAGAGCCAGCCCCGCAGATCGAGGATGGATGCCTAGACACCTCCTCGGGGGCTGCAACCTCTACGGCGATAGAGCCGAACACCTATCTTGTCCTCCATGAAGCTCGTGACTCCGAGGTGCCGGACTCCTTGCCGGACTCCGGACCTCCCGCGCCCCCTCCAGTCGAAACCGATTGGGCGCCGATCATGGAGTTCACCGCGGCGGACATCTCTCAACACTCACCTTTCGGCGACATCTTGAGTTCGCTAAAATACCTCTCGTTATCAGGAGAGACCTGGCCAGATTATGGTCAGGACGGCTGGGATGCGGACGACGAAGAAATTCAAAACCCACCCACCACCCACTTGGTAGCCGCTGTCGACGATTTAACTGACAGGCTAGACTACGACTCCGAGGACATCGACGGTATGGACGATGATGCCGGAAACGACCAAGAACTAGCGCCTAACGGGCGCAGGAAAGCCACCCCATCACACAACGTATGCATGGTGGACACACCAAAAGGAAGCGACAATGAGGAAAAATGGGACGTGGCGAAGGACAACTCCCCCAACAGACAAACAAAGCGGCGACGCAAGCGCCGCCCGAAGATCGGCATCGACAAAAACGGTACCCATATGGACCCGGCCCTAGAGCAGGGCGAAGCAGTGGACGACGCACACGTCAATAAGCAGCCAGCCGGACATGAACCGGACAAGCAATCCATCCCCAGCGAAGATGATCTCACATCACCAGAGCATAGGAATCTCCATAACAGGCTCGTCGCCACTGCAAGAAGTTTGAAGAAGCAAAAGAGGAAGCTCAAAACAGCAGAAGACACACTCAGAATGAGATGGAGCACACTACTCAACACTGCAGATAAATATGGCACTAGTCACCAGACAAAGAGCTACCCGAAGCGCAAGCTGTTGCCCGAATTTGACGAGGAGGCCTTCGAGCCCCGCAGTCAAAAAATAAAGGGGCCGCCTGGCCGGATAGACGACCAGATGATAGGCCAAGAGCAACACGGGGCGCCACACACAAGCCGGCACATGATCAGCATAAAGATCTTCAGAAAAAAGGATAACCCGGCCAGGTCTATCTATGGGCCAAAAAAGAAGACTCCATGAAGTAACACAACCAGCCGAGCATTTGAAGACAACGGCACACCCAAATATAGGGGCGCCGCACACCCACTATGTTTTACCGACGAGGTACTGGATCATGGATTTCCAGCGGGATTGAAACCCATAAACATAGAGGCATACGACGGAACAATAGACCCGGGAGTCTGGATTGAGGATTATATCCTACACATACACATGGCAAGAGGAGACGATCTCCATGCCATAAAATACCTTCCCCTCAAGCTCAAAGGGCCGGCCCGGCATTGGCTTAAAAGCCTCCCAGAAAATACGATTGGGAGTTGGGAAGAGCTTGAGGATGCGTTTCAAGCAAATTTTCAGGGGACTTATGTCCGGCCTCCGGATGTAGATTATTTAAGTCACATAACTCAATAGCCCGGAGAATCAGCACGCAAATTCTGGAACAGGTTCCTCACTAAAAAGAACCAAATAGTCGACTGTCCGGACGCTGAAGCCTTAGCAGCCTTCAAACACAACATCCGAGACGAATGGCTCGCCAGACACCTCGGCCAGGAAAAACCAAGAACAATGGCCGCACTAACAAGTCTCATGACCCACTTCTGCGCGGGGGAAGACAGCTGGTTGGCTAGATGCAGCACCAGCGACCCGAGTACATCCGAAATCAGGGATGGAAATGGGAAATCACGACGCAAAAAAGATCAGCGCCGGAACAAGGAGAATGGCCCAAATAGTACGGCGGTCAACGCCGGATTCAAAAGCTCTCGGCCGAACAACAAAACGCTGCCCTTAAAGGATAACAGTGACGAGCTATCCAACCTCAACAAGATTCTGGATAGACTGTGTCAAATACACGGTACCTCCGGGAAGCCTGCAAACCATACCCACAGAGATTGTTGGGTCTTCAACCAGTCCGGCCGACTTAACGCCGAACACAAGGGGCTCGACACACCAAGTGAAAGTGACGAAACCCAAAAGCAGCGCTCTGAAAACCAAAAGACTTTCCCATTAGAAGTCAAAACAGTGAACTCACTTCACGTGATAACACGCAGCGTGGCCCCTGCTATACCAGGACACCGTCCGCAGACTGGGGATAGAACCCACCAAAATTCGCTATAGCAAGCACTTCCTTCAAAGGAGTGACGCCAGGCCTTTTCAGCCAATTTTACAGGCTCTGTACCACTAGGGGTCGTGTTCGGTTCATCCGACAACCTCCGTCGCGAAAAGCTCACCCTCCATCGTCCCATTTCCCAGTAGCCCTTAAGCACTACTGGGGCGTGCAGCTTTCGCCCGCTTTAATGCAGTACCACATTACGCATCTCTTACGCTTAAAAATGCCCGGTCCACGTGGCATATTCTTAATACTCCAGGTGTCTCTCGACCATGGAGAATGTGCGGCTGCCTAGACAGCCACACATTATTCCGACCTTGCAGGTCAAAGCCCCTAAAAATAGGTCATTTAGACCTCGGACATGGTTAGACGAGTCCGGCAAGGGGCTTCCCAGCCGCAGACCCCTTTTTTTTAGGGGGCCGTGCGCATAAATGATGAAGGCCAATAAAGCTCAACTTTCTTCATCTTCCAAATTATACTTTATTTTGATACATTTTTTGCATGATATTTCTTAGAAACTAAGTCCTTCTCTTTTACAGATGAAGCACATGCTACACCCGTCCAGGATACAGCACAACGGAGACACAGGCGCAGACGTGCAGTAGGGACCCGTTGCAAGGATTCTTTTCAGATTAAGACCCTGCGTAAACCTTTCTCACTGTCTCTTGTTGATACACATCCCCCGGTTTCCTACCAGAGCCGAGGAGGAGGCTGGCATTTTGGCATCGGCCGCGCCAGAAGTTCCCGCCTGTACCTGGACACTAGGGGCTTAGGGCTTTATTCTGCCTGATATCATAAAGACCGAACACCTCAGGGAGTGTTCGGCGTCTCGAGTTAGGCCTTATATGCATCACCTCCGAATCATGTCTTTGGTCAAATGTTGGGTTTGCCCGGCTCCTGTGTTTTGCTGCCTTACGTTCCGTATCATCGGCTAACGCGGCACCAGGAGAACTACTGCGATTGTGCCCTGGTTCGGCCGGGAGAGCACCTCAGTAGAGAAAGCCGAAAACTGATTGTCATGATATTGCGAGAGACTGGTTAACCACTCGATCGACCATTGGAATGTTTAGAATTCCTCCGCTTTGACGAAGAACCGCTTCCCGGTCAGGCACATACGCGCCCCAAGTTCAGAGAACCGCGGTGCCATCAGGGGCTATATAGTAGCCCCACATTCGAGCTCCTATGGCTAAGTGAAAGTGATAAAGCATTATAGTCCGGTTGCCTAGTTTGCTATGCTATCACCTCCTTAAAAGGACCAAGACGTTGGATTAAGTGTGAAAAAGTGTTTTTCTTTTTGCAAACACCCCCGCACCATGTGCGTGGGGGCTGAAGCCAAAGACTGCCATCTTTCAGATTATACATACATATACAGCCGCACAGGAGATAGTTCAATACTTGAACACACAAGTATAAAAAGTCATTGCATTATAAACATGATCTTAGAAATCATACATGTCATTCAAACATAACATCATTCGAGCACTGCGACTCTATTATACGAGCGCCCTGCAGGACTTCCTCAAAGTAATGCTCGGTGGGGAATCGGCTTTTGTCCGAACCCCGGGATGCAACAGCGGTGGCATCCATCTCCGCCCAGTATGTTTTACCACGGGCGAGAGCCATCCGCGCACCTTCTATGCATGCCGACCGCTTCATCGCCTTAATATGCGGCACTGCCCCAAGGAATTGCTGCAACAAGCCAAAATAACTCTTCGGCTTGGGCCTTTTCGGCCACAGATGAGTTACCACATCCGTCATGGCCAGTCCAGACAATCTATTCAGCTCAGCCCACTCAACCAGCCGATCACTCAACGGAAGTGGACGCTCTGGACTATGGAATTGAGACCAGAAAAGCCCTTCCATTTCATGATCCTCCTGGCTTCGAAAGTGCACGACTGCGTCAGCCGCACTCGCCGCCAAGTCCAGATAAGGATCCTCCGCACCGTACAATCGGCCCAGTTGAGCATACTTCAGATCCATGAACTTCCTACGCAGCATAAAGGGCTTTCCAGCCACAATGTATCCAACCTGACGCAGTTCCTCCTTCATAGCCCGCATCGCACTACGGGCATCCTTGGCTTCGGCATCGGCCTTCTTTAGGTCCTCTTGCTCCGCTCGGCGTTCTCCTTCAAGAACCTCCAGGCTGTCGGTAGCAACTTTTAATTTCATGGCCATTCCGGCCATCTCCTCCCTGCTTCGGCAGTGAGCAGCCTTCTCGGCTTCTAGCTCTTCCGCTGCCTTCAAGGCAGCCGCCTCGCTTTTTTTGGCTTGCTCCTTGGCCCGAGCAAGTTCTGCTCGAAGGTCTTCCATAGCAGCAGCACCATCTACATCAAGCATACAACTTGTAAGGAATGGGCATCAGCTCCCTTACTAAGCGACCGCGGCGCAATCACATACCTTGTGACTCATCAAGTCGTTTATTGACTAGCGAGATGTCCGCATCTGCAGTGTCGAGTTGCTTCTTCAGCTCGGCGAATCCATCCGTCCGGCTGGCCACCGAACGTTCCGCCACCTGCATAGGAAAGGCGACAGTTAATAACTGAGATTATGATCCTAGGCACGCTGCCGTTTTCGACAGCATACCAAGTCTCAGGGGCTACTATACAGGGCGCACTTCATGTGCAAAACTATCAACAGGTATGTCATTTTTTTGCGTACCTCAAATCCCGTCAGTAAACTTCCGACGGCCTCATACAACCCGCTTTCGGCGGACGAGATCCTCTCAATCACATTACCCATTAATGTGCGGTGATCTTCTGAGATGGACGCCCTCTTAAGCAAATCCTGCAGCTCCACCGGTCGTACTCCAATGGGTGCCGAACTCTCCGGCCCCGTCGGACTCGGGGAGACCCTCCGCGACGACACCTCAGGGTCGTCCGCCCCGTGCGATGGGGCGGCAGATGGAGGCATTTCACTCTCCATCATCTCCGGACGAAGGTCTCCCGAAGATGAGCTGTGCTGAGATGGGCTGAGATCCGAACTACAAGGTAAAAACTTCGGTTACCTTTAGACATTAAGCAGGGGTGTCTAATAATTATAAAATCCCCCTTTTTACTTACGACTCATTAGAGGGCTGATTCCTCCGAGGAGACAGTATGGCCGGGGCGCTTTCTGGCGCAGGACCTTCTGGTACAGATTTCTTTCCCCGCTTTGAGGCCTTGGTCTCCGGGTCTTCGGAAGCGTTCCGCTTCTCCCCCTGGAAGGAGGGACTCTCAATTCCTCCCTTACTAAACGCCTCCTTGGCAGAGGTGACAGTTTCCCCGTGCCCCCCTTTGCCCTCATTTGAAGGTGCAACCTCCAACATTTTGATTAACACGGGATCCTGCATGGTCTCAGGGAGGGGGGCCGGACACCGTATCAGTTTTGCTTGCGCTATCCACTCCTATCCAGGGATAGCTGGTTAAAAGGCAAGCTCACGATAAATAAATGGATGGTGTGTCCGGACACAAGGCTACTTACTTGAGTATCTGGGCGATTGCAGCTTAGGCTAGCGTCCTCGGTCAATTCCGGATGCGTCTCTTGCGATCCGAAGAACAGTTCATACATCTCCATGGGAGTCAAACCCATGAAGTGTTGAAGAGCTCGCGGCCCCTCCGGATTAAATTCCCACAGGCGGAGGGGGCGACGTTTGCAGGGAAGTAGGCACCGGATCAACATGACCTGCACCACTGCGACCAGATTGATCTCCCTTTCTTGGAGGACTCGAATCCGGTCCTGCAACAGGGGGACGTCTTTGGGCGGCCCCCAGTCACGCCCCTTGTTGACCCATGACGTCAGCTGCTGTGGAGGGCCCGAGCGAAAGACGGGCGGCGGCTTCTGCCTGCTGCCCCGGGGAGCGGTGATATAAAACCACTCCTGTTGCCACAAGCCAAGCTCCTCTTGGAAAGAGCCCTTGGGCCATGGAGCTTCGGCCCTCTTGCTCATAACCGCCCCGCCGCACTCTACCTGACGCCCCTCAATCATCTTCGGCTCCACGTTGAAGGTTTTGAGCCATAAGCCGAAGTGAGGGGTAGTGCGGAGGAAGGCTTCACAAACGACAATGGATGATGAGATATGGAGGATGGACTCCGGAGCCAGGTCGTGGAATTCCAGCCCATAGTAAAACATGAACCCCCTCATGAAGGCATCCGTCGGGAAGCCTAAACCCCGACGGAAGTGAGACATGAACACGACGATCTCGCCAGGCTCGGGAGTTGGGATAACTTGCCCTCGGGCAGGCAGCCTATGCGAAATCTCGTAGGTTAAATACCTGGCATCTCTCAGCTTTAGCACGTCCTCCTCCGTGACGGAGGAGGGCATCCACCGGCCTCGTAGATCAGGACCGGACATTGTAGAGGATCGAAGGTACCTGAATTCGGAGCCCTGGGTGTTGGAACTCAGGGAGAGGGGCGGATTCGATAGAGGATTGAATAAAAAGAACGGGCCTTGGTCTCATTATAAAGAGGAAGAATACCAAGAGCCGTCCCCGTGACCGTTTGAAACCCGCCTTCGGTGGAGGGGGCGTGGCAACGGACGCGGTTGGGTTACCCACGTCCGTATTGATGGGAATCCCGGAATAAGGGGAACACGATCTCTGCTTCGACAAGACGTGCCAAGGAAACCGCCTCGCTAAATGCGCTGAGGTGAAACAATAAAAACAATTCGAGTAAAGGCTTGGAAGTGGTATGACGTCACGCCACAGGATACGTCAGCAGATTGATCTTGTGTAATATTATTCTCTCTACGGTGGTATGTGGAATTTATTTTTGCAGAGCCGGACACTATCTTGGTGTTCACAATCTTCTATAAATTATTCGGGGGAGGAACCCGCCTTGCAATGCCGAAGACAATATGTGCGCCAGACTCGTCATCATTGAAGCCTGGTTCAGGGGCTACTGAGGGAGTCCCGGACTAGGGGGTGTCCGGATAGCCGAACTACCATCATCGGCCGGACTCCAAGACTATGAAGATACAAGATTGAAGACTTCGTCCCGTGTCCGGATGGGACTTTCCTTGGCGTGGAAGGCAAGCTTGGCGATATGGATATGTAGATCCCCTACCATTGTAACCGACTCTGTGTAACCCTAGCCCTCTCCGGTGTCTATATAAACCAGATGGCTTTAGTCCATAAGACAAACAACAATCATACCATAGGCTAGCTTCTAGGGTTTAGCCTCCTTGATCTCGTGGTGGATCTACTCTTGTGACCCACATCATCAATATTAATCAAGCAGGACGTAGGGTTTTACCTCCATCAAGAGGGCCCGAACCTGGGTAAAAAGATCGTGTCCCTCGTCTCCTGTTACCATCTGCCTAGATGCACAGTTCGGGACCCCCTACCCGAGATCCGCCGGTTTGGACACCGACACCATGCTAGCGCAATCTCTTCAACCTCGTCATTTATCTAACTTCAGCCATCGCGCGGTGGGCAAGGTGGGGGTTTGCCGATAGTCGGTTTTCTCAACTGCGGTGCCACTTGTAAGGCCAACTCCAATGCACGACCCCAAACGGACCTCCGTTTTGCACAAACTCCAACGATAATTTTGACTAGAAAAGAAAGACCAAAGAAAACAAGAACCACAAGAATACATTTTACTACTCTAGAAGATATCCAACTTCCATAATTGCTCCTGTAAGTTGGATTAGTGCCTTATCGATGCATTCATTATTGATCCGCGGAGGCTCAATCTTGCATGCTTCTTTCTTCTTCGAGTGTAAAGAAGTAGGCGTTGCTTCCTCGCATCTATTTTCGTGACTAGCCTCTATTCTAGTAGGAGTATCAACAAGTGCACTAGTCTCATCTCTAGCCTCTGTGCTAGCTAAAAGTGCTAGAACATCTACTAAATTGTGCTCTATCAATATATGGATGTACTCTTCTTCCTAATACCAAAACGTGCATCCATTCTACTCCCTCCGTTCCACAATACATGCCTTCTATTTGTCAAAATATAGATGTATCTAGACATGTTTTAGTATATAGGTACATCCATTTTTGGACAAATGGAAGTCAAGTATTTTGGAACGGAGGGAGTACACAATAAAAATTTTAAGTTAGCATAACTAGTCTAATCCGAGAGCACAACCAAAGATTTGGTCGGGTTCTTCCTCCTTTTGCCGACACGTGGGACATCCAGCATCCAGGTCGTGTCATGCAAGAAAATAGAGTGGTAGTTGAAGCCACGTGATGTGCATCTTGGGTTAAACTGTAAATAGAGTCTTACTACTCTTGAGTAACTCCAAAAGCGGCCACCGAAGATCTTTGTTGGATTTGTTTTTCATCACCAGCACGTCGAGGTGAAAGATGTGCAGGTTCAGTGAGTCCTCTTGCGTTTTCACTGAGATGTAGGGCCGCATGTGAGCAAACAGACGATGGGCTCCGCGCGTCCGCTAGCTGGCTGAGAAGAGAGATAGAGGAGGGCTGAGTACGGACTCCAGGAAATTTGTTCTACGTATTGTACCTCGATATAGGCTCGATATAGTGGGGTGGCATGGGCCATAACTAGCATTCATGTCTAGCAGTACGGCACACGCCAGCCACACGAGTCCCATCCGACACCAATTTTCTTAGAGTCCATGCTACAACCATCTCTTCTCCCTCCTGTTTTCTCAGCCATCGCGCGGTGGGCGGGGTGGGGTTTGCCGATAGTCGGTTTGCTCAACTGCAGTCCCACTTGTAAGTGAAAATGCAACACCGCACGCATTCCCCCTTGAGCGGTGTGCCAGACCAACCGTGTGGGGGTGCGACGCGAACATGGTAGGCTTTTCCTTTTGAACTCGTAACTTGTAAAATTTGGTTCTTCTCCATGGCGCGACCGATAGATAGAAAATAATGGTTTTGCCTAGAGTAATGAGAAGTTTGGTTCTGGCGTTGTTCATGCATGGAGTATGTACGAAAATTATGAAGTTGATGCGGAAGGTAAGATAATTACTAGTAGTACCATATACTACTACATGGATTTGACATAAAGATAAAAATACATATGGATCCATCAACGACATCCTCGCGCCCTAGTGGGCCGGGTCACCAACCGACGTGTGAGGAGCAGTGGCATTGGCGGCGAGCTCAACGTGCTTCTGAACAATGTCGTCCAAGGTTACCGTACGGTCCAAGAAGGTCAGCGTCCTATCGTACTCCTCTTGCATGTAGTAGTCCTTGTGGATGATTTGCGCGTAGACGTGGGTGATTATGTCGATGGTGTCTTGCTGCACCAGGCGCTGCGTGGCGAGCGTGACCTCGAGGTGGACATTATTTGGCGCGATGGTGGGCATTCGCAGGGCCACCAGTGCGTCGAAGAGGTTGTCACCATAGTGGCCATTGAGGGTGGCGGGCATCGCAGAGCCTGGGCGCGTTGGCTGGAGGCGTACGTCAAAGTCGTCCGCGAGCTTCTTGACAACGGTGAACTTGTCGAGGAAACCGACGAGGACCTCGTCGAACAAGAAGACGAAGCAGTCGTCCAAGCGGACCCTCGCCCTGGCGGCCTCAAGCGATACCTGGAGATGTTCCTCGGTGTCGGGCCGCAGGCCGGCGTCGTGGACCATCTGGCACAGCCAGCTGATGCTCGCGCTCATTGCCTCCATGGGTCTAGCTTAGCTTCTAGTCAACTGATCTTGCGATTCGAGTGATCACTCTTGCCCTTGGTTAGCGTGCATAGGTGCGTAGGATTCTGTACTACTCCTCGGCCCTCTACTGCACCTACCTTTGGATGTATGATAGGTGGGCCAGCCACCCCTTGGTCCCACGTGTCATTCACCCAAAGGTAGTTGCAGTAAGTCAATGAAGCTGCGTCCCCCTCCGTGTCGGTGCAGTATAGTCATCTCACCGGACCTCTAGTTGGGGTCAAACGAGAGAAGTTTGATGTTTACTGGTTTATTGGTCCCCTTTGCATTTTGCGCCAAGTTTTGACCTTTGATTTAACTAATAAAATGTTAATGCATGTAAACAAAAATGTTGTGTAAGTCACCTTACGAAAACCAAATAATCCCAAAACACTTAGGCACGGTGCATTAACTCCCTCCTTGTTTCTTATTTCATGACATATCAACCAATGAGAAATGTGGGCCATGCATGCTTTCAATGACTTGAGGCTACCAAACATGACATGCAGTGTTTAGTTCATTGCATGTAATCCTATTACTCTAGTTAGCAAAAAGACATCAAGTTCTCTCGCCGATAGGAATAAAACACCATGTATTTATTTACAGAGGGAGTAGTACATTTTTGTGACACGCATTACTAGATATTGCTAGTCAAATACTAAAATCCAGATGGACGTGGTAGTACTCCTAAATCCAGACGGTGGTGCTACTAGTACTAGTAGTAGTACTACCAATGTAGTAGGAGTACTAGCACTGTACTACTCATTGGTCAAATTATTACGTGTTGCTCCTCACAGTGAAGTGACAAGACCCCGCGCTGGAGATGACACCTGAGTATAGGCGCCATGTTCGGCATACCATAGTCAGCCTCACCGTCTACAGTCACTATCATCATGGCTGTGGAGCTATCCTGCTTACAACTAGCCATGTTTGACATAATTTCCCGTGCATAGATGCCCGTGCATTGCACGGAACACCAATATTGGGGGTGGACGGCGCCGACAGCGGCCATCACGCTAGATTTTTCCACGGCCTTCTAGATGTGGTGGGGAGGAGATAAGGCTGATTGTGAGAGACAAGGAGTTGTTTGTAAATAGGGAACAAGTGCGGGCATCTTTTTTGCAAAAATGGAGAAGCTTGGTTTGTATGCGTCAGATCTAGATCCGACGACTATTGGTGAAAGATGGAAGGCACAACATCATCACCAACTCAGGACATGTTTGATTCACAGGATTTTGAAAATGCGGGAATAGGACACGGCAATATTACAAGTTTCAAACTGATATTACAAATGTTAGGAGTAATGCTGCACCTACGAAGAGGGAATTACTAGGAAGTTTACGTAAGAACTTTCGTTACTTTAGGTGGATGCAGCATTATCGTACAAACTAAAATCCACCGCCCTGACAAGTCACTAATGGGAAAATAAGTTTTCGAGTCTCTAGCCACTTGATGTTTCAAAAACAAATTCAGCTTCTGCGGAGACTTTGTCATTTAGGCTTAGACGCTTGCTGTGATCAGCATGCCATTCATTGTTGCGCCAGAGAATGCCAAACCTCATGACCTTGAGCACACTTGCCTCCAGAACAAAAAACCTGGCCAATTTAATCTCAGATGTGCTGCCTCGGTAGTCGATCAAATCAATTTCTGTAAGATGGAGATCAAGGCATTCGATGAGATTGTTATAGTGCAGCACATTTTTCACTTTCGGGTCTTTTTTATCTGCAAAACAAGAGAACATATTAGAGCAGTTGGCTGTATAAGATTTATGTGTCATCAAGAGGTACCAATATCATTCGCTCATACGATAGGGTTGGCTGGCTAGTGATATTTTTTCACTCTCTCTCTCTCTCTCTCTCTCTCTCTCTCTCTCTTTCTGTTTCCTCTCATTTAACTAGGAGCACGTGAAGAGCTTGGGTATTTGTTGCCTTCCACTATGTGGCCGATGCCATATTTTGCAAAAGTATGCCACATAATACGCATCGATGTCAAATCAAAAGATTTTGGCACCGCTTCGCGATGTGAGAGAGTTGGCACCGATGTGCACACAGAGCCACATGTATAAACAAATCAATCAAACCAACTACACCAGCCTCTCACTCTCCCAAACAAGTGTTTTTTATTGCCTCAGTCCTCTCTCTCTCCCACGCAGTGTTTTTTCATTGCCTGAGTTAATTTGGCACCGGAACAAAGTAGGTTATCCAGATTGGGGCACCAGGTGAGCAATGGAGGGGCATCGATGCCAAATGCATCACAAGTGAATTTGGCACGTGTTTTGGCCTACATAGTCCACTTTTGTACTCCCTCCGCCCAAAATTCTTGTCTTAAATTTGTCTAAATACGGATGTATCTAGTTACATTTTAGTGTTAGATACATCCGTATCTAAACAAATGTAAGACAAGAATTTTGGGACGGGGGGAATACTACCTCGTATTTAGTATAAAATTTTGACCATAGATTTACCTAAGAAAATGCCAATGCATGTCACTAAAAATTACACCATTTGAAATTATGTTCAAATACGAATCCAACGATATAGTTCTTAGTGACATGCATTAACATTTTGTCAGTTAAATCTATGGTCAAATTTTGATACTACAAAATTGGAAGAGTAATACTGGAGTAGTCTAAGTTACTTTCCACTATGACTAGCCTAGGCTACTATAGTAGTACAGCATAAAAACAATGCAGGTGATCACGTGAGAAAAAAATACTAAAAACTTTTCTTTCGGTGCAGTACATAGATACAGTTTTGAACACTACACTTGTCATCGTAATTTGGGAAAATTACGAAAAAATTGAGCTACGTTGTGATTACCGTTTACTTATAGGAAAGAAGTTTCACCTCGATGAGTAGCTTCTCCATGCACGGAAAGCATGTAAGGAATCCAACAACTTGATCCAGATTGGGGCCGATAGATTTTAGTGCCAAGATCTTCATTGTGCGCATGGACTGGGTCAAGCTTGTGGGAATCATTTTCTGGAAGACGGTCATAAATACATCAAGAAGAAATTTAAAAATGTGAATTTCAAGAAGCTGGAGAAGAAGATGAGTGTTGTACCTGAATGATTACGGATCCAATAAAGAGTTCAGAGAATTTGGCAAATGAGTACACCAACGCTGTCAATTTCGGCGCATCAATGACCCTGATTTTTGTTGGATTCTAGATCCGATACAAGCAATCTCTCAAGGAAAGGCGCATTCTCAATGACCATAACGTGGAACAGCTGGAGTGATCTCTTCCAATTGATGTCTTGTTGCGGGGCCAGCAAGACACACAAATCCATCGGAGATTCGTCGAGGCGATGTGGAGGCTAATGAACCCGTGGATCTACTCAAGACAAAGGTACTCGAGCGCAGTACAGTTGCGGAGCAAGTGCTCCATAGCCTTCTTCTAGATGACAATGTCGAAGAGGTCGAGCTGCTTGAGTTGAGGGAGAAGAAGGGCGGGCGCGACATTAATCTGGGGAAGATAGCAGGAGCTGAAGCTGGCGTGGCGCAGCGTTGGCGTGAGGCGGAGCGCGGACAGCGGCAGAGAGCGACATCGTATAGCTTCAAAGCTGAGATCCTCGAGCTGATATAGGACAGGGGATAAGAACCCCTCGCCGAACTTGGGTTGGACCTTGCAGTTGGTACTGAACATGTGGATGTCAAGGCATCTGGCTGGCCCAGGGTGCGATGAAAGGATCTTGGAGACTGCGGCCATGCGTTTGCAATCCCCGTCGCAGAGGCAGTTGTCGATGGTGAGGTTGAGGGGGACGCAGCGCCAGAGGGGGCGCCACGGCCGGGAGAGCAGGGCGGTCTGCATGGCAGATTTGGTGGGGAGGAGGCCGATGATGATGAGCAGCATGTCGTCGGGGAGGCTGCTGATGAAGTCCAGGCTCGCCGGATGCGGTTTTGGCTCGAGCTGCCTCCACTTGTTGGCTGCCTCGCCGTCCATCTCAACCGGCGGTGCCGGTGTACACGTGTGCTAGTGTGTGTTATGTGCTGGGTGTGCGCGAGTGCGTCCTTCTGTGCATGCGGCCGCGCAGTGGTGAATTGTGCGCGAGTGCGTCCTTCACGTGCAAGAAGTGTGTCCTCAATGCACCCTCAATTTACTAGCGAGTGGGGTGCTACCCTGAGTGGTTTCAACTTTGTTTACTTCACCGCGTGTCAGATGGGCCTCTAGTTTACTTATTTTCACCCACTGCCACACGGGCCAGCACACGAAGATATAGAACACGAGCTGACAAGGCAGCATTTGGATTGGTTGACCGGTCAACTAAACAATATATGGAGCTATACGCTGACACAGTGAGCGTATAATCCGTCGGTATAGAGAGTTCGAGTGAGAGGGGAGGCCCGTGAGAGATAGCAGAGAGAGAGAGAGAGAGAGAGAGAGAGAGAGAGAGAGCTACTCCCTCCGTTCGATAATGTAGTTCCAACATTTTTTTTAAGTCAAACTTTTGAATTGACCAAGTTTATAAAGAAATTACTTATATCTACAATACCAAAGATAAATGATAGTATGAAGTAAGTACATGTTTTGATGAATCTAATGATCGTTCCAGATGTAAATGTTTTTCTCCACATATACCTGGTCAAACTTTGCTGAGGTTTGACTTTTCGAAACATCCATATGCTTATGGACGTGACACAGTCCCTAACTAGAGAGAGAGAGAGAGAAAGAGTGAGTGAAAAAAGTGTGTGTGCGAGTGTGAAAGATACATGGTGAAAGAACATGCGGTGCCCCCATGTTTGGTTTTGGTAATTGATGACAATCTCTATGGACTAATGGTTGTCTTGAGTTGTATTTGAAGGATTTGTCCATAGGCTTTTCTTGAAGTCCATGTGTTGGTTTCAAGGAGTTTTTGAGTTGACCAAGGTGCTATTAAGGAATTATCCAAAGATTGGTCATGCGAGTGTTGAGCTTATTGCAAGCATGTCTTGAAGAAGAAGGTTGTGTGATCATTCATGTTTACCTTCAAGACATCATCCAAATGAAGAGAGTTGCAAAGATTCAAGGTTGATCAAGACTAAGTCAAGAGTGAATCAAGTTGATCAACTCACAAAGCATAGAAGATGTAACGAGAGGGATCAAGTGATCCCATGGTATGGTAAGCATTGTCCATTACACTTTATGTACTAACCCATGGTCTATGTGAGAGTTGTATGTGGGGTTAGGTACGTATCCATGGGCTTGCGTCAAGAGGAAGATATCATACAACCCATGGAAAGGATGACATCAAGTGGTGATCGTCATCAAGATTGCCGTGTGCAAGTTCAAGTGGAGCATCACGAAGAGATCAAGTGCTTGAATCTTGCCATCCATTGTGGTGTCAATGGACTTGTGAAGATGTGCCGAAGAGTGGCTCACCCATAGTGAACTATGCGGGAGCAATCATCTAGTCTTCATCGAGCCAACGCAATCAAGAAATGTGGTCCAACTTGAGGGAGTCAAGATCGTCTTAATCTAGCTCAAGTGGACCATGTGCAAGGCAAAGGTTTTCCCTTGATAGGTTTTCTATTTTACAGGTCTTGTGGTGGTAGTTGGGAGACCGAGTTATAGGATCGTTTGCCGTACTATCAAGGGGGGCTCTCAAGTTGGTAGCTTGATCGTATCGTTAGTAGAGAGCTCAAAACATTGCATCCTTGCATCATGTTTCTTGGTTCTTGTTTGGTTATCTTTGTGAGTCTTAGAGCTTATGGTCATATTGATGACAAGCTTGAGTTCATCGAAAATGGAGTTCGCATGCGTCTTCTATGATGTTTTCAGTGTTGGAGGTTTTATCGGTCTTATCCGATGAAGGGTTCTCACCATTTTCTTATGGGACTTTTCTCATTTGCCTATTCTTGATATTTCTATCAATATTGTGTTAGCCCATGTCGTTAGCTTTCCAACAAACTTGGTTTCGTTGAATTCGGAGTCCATTTGCAAAAGTTGTGGCTGTTTTGGTAAAGGCTGCAGCGGTACTACCGCGACTAGAGCGGATGTAATTTTTTACTACCGCTCCAGAGCGGTACTACCGCTGCTCCTGAGCAGTAGTACCGCTCCAGAGCAGTACTACCGTGGCTCCTAAGCGGTAGTACCGCCCCGGACCAAAATCTCGTGTTTTCTCTCTCGTTTGGGCTGTTTTGACCGTGCTAAGCGGTAGTACCGCTCCTCCAAGCGGTAGTACCGCTTGTGCACGACCTGAGCACATAACGGTTGGATTCGGGAGGTCCTATAAAAGGGGATCTTCTTCCCCAATGAACCTAATCCTTGAGCTCGTGTTCTTCCCCCATTGTTGACCTTCTTCGAGCTTGCTAACTCTCAATCCCTCCATGGATTCTTGCTAGTTCTTGAGGGAAAAGAGAGAGGAGATCTAGATCCACGTTTCCACCAATCACTTTTTCCTCTAAGTGAGGGGAACTCCTTGGATCTAGATCTTGGAGTTCTTCGTGTTCTTCTTTCGTTCTTCCTCTCATTTTCCTCCCTAACATTAGTTGCTTTGGTGGGATTTGGGAGAGAAGGACTTGGGCACTCCGTGTGCCCTTGCCATTGCATTTGGTGTATCGGTTTGAGTTCTCTACGGTGATACGTGGAAGTGAAGTTTGAGAAGCTTATTACTCTTGGGTGTTTGGGCACCCTAGAGCTTGTTCCTCTTGGGTGCCTTGGTGCCCTAGACGGTTGGTGGTGTTCGGAGCTCAATCATTGTGGTGTAAAGCTCCGGGCAAGCGTCGGGGCCTCCAATTAGGTTGTGGAGATCACCTCGAGCAATTTGACGGGTACCGGTGACTGCCCCCAAGGATTGCCAAAGTGTACGGGTTCGGTGACCGCCCCCAAGGGTCGCCATTTGTACGGGTTCGGTGACCGCCCTCAAGGGTCCCTTAGTGGAATCACGGCATCTTGCATTGTGCGAGGGCGTGAGGAGATTACGGTGGCCCTAGTGGCTTCTTGGGGAGCATTGTGCCTCCACACCGCTCCAAACGGAGATTAGCATCCGCAAGGGTGTGAACTTCGGGATACATCATCGTCTCCGCGTGCCTCGGTTATCTCTTACCCGAGCCCCTTTACTTATGCACTTTACTTTGTGATAGCCATATTGTTCTTTGTCATATATCTTGCTATCACATAGTTGCTTATCTTGCTTAGCATAAGTTGTTGGTGCACATAGGTGAGCCTAGTTGTTGTAGGTTTTGTGCTTGACAAATTAACCGCTAGGTTTATTCCGCATTTGTTCAAGCCTAAACCGTAATTATTTTAAAGCGCCTATTCACCCCCCCCTCTAGGCGACATCCTCGTTCTTTCAATTGGTATCAGAGCCACGTCTCTCTTTGTTAGGCTTAACCGCCTAGAGAGTAAAGATGTCGACTAGGGGATTAGGATTCTCTGACACTCTTAGTTTCGATGGCACAAATTTTGATGTTTGAGTAATTCGCATGCTTAATCTCTTTAGGGTCATGGACCCAAATTTAGAGCGAATTCTAGATATGGGTTTTTCTCCTCCAAAGGATCCCCAAAGATTATCTTTAGAGGATGAGAAAAACTCTTATCTCAATGCTCAAGCTTCTAATGTGCTTTTTGATGCTTTGAGCAATGTAGTTATTTTTCAACTCATGCCGTTCCGGGATGCTCATGAGTTGTGGACAAAGCTTCAAGATAAATATGGTGTGTCCAATATTTGTGGGGATGATTGTTCCCCCTCCACCTCCGGTCGTATAGTCTTCTCAACTTCTTCTACTTCACCTACATGTGGTTTGCCACAAGGTAATGATATGGTGAGTAGTGTTGGTCATTGCAATGGTGATAGTATGCTTATTGTGGATGATCCTTCATCACTATATTATTGCAGCGCTCCTTCTTTGGTCTTTAACACTTCGAGCACTCCAAATGTTTCACATGCTTGTGTTGATAGTCCTTGTATATCATGTAGAAATTGCTTGACTAAATATCATGATGATATGCTTGCTATGTCTTGTTGCCATGATAAAAATGCATCTATTTCCTCGAATTGTTGTGCTAACAATGTAGAGGAAACCGAACACTCCATGGAACAAGATGTGGTGTTTAATGGCGCCTCAAGGGATCCTACATCATCATCTATTGTTTTTTGCCTTACGTCTAAGGCGTCAAAGGTATCTCCTACTTTGTACCCCAATATGTCTCTTGATGATGATGTCGATGCTAATGATGTTGAGGATAATGATGAAGAGAATGATAATGTTGCCTCCTTAAAAACTAAGGGGGAGATGATTTTTAAAGCTCTTCATAAAAATAAAATTGCTCGTTCCAACTTCATGGAAATTATGTCCATTTCCATTGAGGGCAAGAAATATATTGAGGAGTTGGAATCTCATCTCGAGGAGCATGAGGTCACCATTGAGAAAATGGAAGCTCATGGGCGTGATTACGCAAATGAGATCACAGAGCTATCTCAAGCTCTTGAACATGAACAAACCACCTCCGAATCTCTTGAGGAGACTTTTGCTCTAGAATTATCTAGAGTGAGGGAATCTCATGATAGAGCTCTTGAGGTGGCCAACGATTTCAAAACTAAAAATGCTAAGCTTGAAGTTTCTCATGCTAGACTCCTTGAGGATTTTGAGCACCTCTAAAATGGCTCAAGGGTCATCAAGGGTGATCTCATCAAACTCACCGAGTATCATGCCCAACTTGAAGCTTCTTATTTAAAAGAGCTTGCCAAGTTGCCTTCTCCTCTTGTTGTTAATGATGATGCTTGTGCTACTAATTCTATTACTTGTGAAGCATCCATTTTGAAGGAGAATGTTGAGCTACGGGCTCAACTTGAGGTGCTATCTTGCAATTATGGGAAATTGGAAGAAAGTCATGAAAAGCTCTCAAGCTCTCATGATGATCTTCTAGTATCCCATAGTGTGCTAAAGATAGCTCATGAGGCCATGATTGCTAAGGTAACATCTAGTGAGCCTCATGTGGATACTAGCACTACTTCTAGTCAAAATAGTATATTGCCATGTGCTAGTCCTTGTAATTCATCTACTCACAATGTTGGTACATCTTGTGATGAATTGCTTTCCTTGCCTTGTTGCTCTAACGATGAAGCTTATACTTCCTCTAGTACTTGTGTTGAGACTAACCATGTAGAGGAAATCAAAGAGCTCAAGGCCCAAGTCAATTCTTTGAAGAAAGACTTGGAAAAGTGTCATGAAGGGAAGGCCACACTCAACAATATCTTGAGTGTGCAAAAATCCCCCAATGACAAAGGTGGACTTGGATTCAACTCCAACAAGAAGAAGAAGTCCAAGTTGAACAAGAAGAAGGGCCAAGAACAAGTCAAGAATTTGGCCAAGATTGTTTGCTTCAAGTGCAAAGTCGAAGGGCATCATGTTAGATCTTGCCCATTGAAGAAGAAGGTCATTAGTGTCAAGCAACAAGGGAAGAGGGCACAAGTTCAATCTCATGCTCAACATCAAGTTGAATAAAGGCCTCTTCCCAAGAAGACTCAAGTTAATGCTTCTCAAATTGAGAAATCAAGTGAGAAGAAAGTGAAGAGTAGATGTTGCTACTTATGTCGTGAGAAAGGTCACGTCGCTTCTTCATGCACTAGTGGTAACTTATCCAACCCAATTATTATTGATGATATCTATTCTCTTGGTAAGGATAAGGTTGGCAATGTGTTTGCCAAGTTTGTTGGTACTCAAAGTGGTGTCAAGCAAAGAACCATTTGGGTAGCCAAACCTATTGTGACTAACCTCTTAGGACCCAACTTGGTTGGGGACCAACAAGCTCAAACTTGATCAATAGGTGTTGTTGGAGGGCATTGGAGACTTGGCTACATTATGAAGAATTAAGGGGACTTCATCACTCTTATTGTCTCAAGCCAAGTCAATTGAATCATCAAGTTTATATCTTATATCCAATGTGCCTCCTTGTGGTAACTTGTACTTAAAATTGCTTACATTGAAAGTTACTTGACCCCTTGCATGTTTTGGTTTTGTTCCTTGCATGTGTTTGTATATGTTGTGATTCCAACTTGCTTATCTTGAGCAATCAAGTATGTGTGTGTTGGTTTGCACACCATGTACGTGTGTGTCGTGCGTTGAGCCTTTATGCTTCTTGTTTGTATCCTAGTTGGCTCGTGTGAGAGATTAATGGAACATCCCATTTTGGGGGAGTGATGTGCTTTGTGCACCTCACAATCCTATAAATGTGTGTACATGAGGAATACCATCTAGTATTGATATTACAAGTTTATCTAGTCGCTAGGTGGTATATCTCTCATGAGAAATTCAAATTCTAAATAGTCCATTAATTATCTCTTGTTTGTTCCTCTTATTGCCTCTTGTTAAGTTCTTATTGGTATCACATTATGGGGGAGTAATATGCTAAGTGCATATTACAAGCCTAGAAAATGTGTACATTGAGATATTGTCACCTAGAATTGATATTGTAGATTATCTTTTTCCTAGGTGGCATGTTAGCTCTACAAGTTGCAATTTGCTTGTGTTTGTTGTGAAGATGATGTTGGATGTCCTTGTTATCTACCACCGGGAATTATTTCCAAATACTTCTTGTCTTTTGACAATTGGTAGTCACTTATGTGTGGTAGAATTTGTTGATCATCTTTACTTTGGCTTTTGTTTTTATTTTCCTTTTCTCTTGCCAAGGTTTGTGTCAACTCCCGGTGTCTTCCCTACCACTTGTGGATCTTGTTTATTTCTTGTTCTTGTCTAGTGTTTTCTAGATATAGTGAAAGTAGTGATCCCACCTTGTGCATTTTGTATTCAAATGCAAATCCTATATAATGCACAACTCGTGGGGGAGCTATCCTATTTTCTTTAGAACACTCTTCTTGTGATCCTTATCAAGTGTGTTTTGGTGGAAGGCAAGCCATTTCTTTTTGGTACTTTGTGCCATCATGAAACTTTGTTGAGAGGGGTTGAAGTAGTCGTTCTCGTCGTGATCCTATCACCGGAGATCCTAGCGCCGAACGGACGGCACCTCCGCGTTCAACACACGTACGGAGCGGATGACGTCTCCTCCTTCTTGATCCAGCAACGGGGAAGGAGACGTTGATGATGATGGCTCCAGCAGCAGCACAATGGCGTGGTGGTGGTGGAGCAGCATCACTCCGGCAGGGCTTCGCCAAGCACGTGACGGAGGAGGAAGAGGTGTAGCAGGGGGAGGGGGCGCCAGGACCTCAGGGTGCGGCTGCCCCCCTCCCCCCTCCCTTTATATAGGCCCCCAAGGGGGGCGCCGGCCCTGGGAGATCCAATCTCCCAAGGGGGCGGCGGCCAAAGGGGGTGGAGTG
>NC_041393.1:486447972-486507846 GCF_002162155.2 Triticum dicoccoides
TAGGGGGGCGCACCAGCCCACTATGGGCTGGTTCCCCTCCCCACTTCAGCCCTTGGGGCCCTCCGGGATGGGTGGCCCCACCCGGTGGTCCCCCGGGACCCTTCCGGTGGTCCCGGTACAATACCGGGCGACCCCGAAACTTTCCCGATGGCCGAAATACCACTTCCTATATATAATTCTTTACCTCCAGACCATTCCGGAACTCCCCGTGACGTCCGGGATCTCATCCGGGACTCCGAACAACATTCGGTATGCTGCATACTCATATTCATACAACCCTAGCGTCACCGAACCTTAAGTGTGTAGACCCTACGGGTTCGGGAGACACGTAGACATGACCGAGACGGCTCTCGGGCAATAACCAACAGCGGGATCTGGATACCCATGTTGGCTCCCACATGCTCCTCGATGATCTCATCGGATGAACCACGAAGTCGAGGATTCGAACAACCCCGTATACAATTCCCTTTGTCAATCGGTACGTTACATGCCCGAGACTCGATCGTCGGTATCCCAATACCTTGTTCAGTCTCGTTACCGGCAAGTCACTTTACTCGTACCGTAATGCATGATCCCGTGACCAAACACTTGGTCACTTTGAGCTCATTATGATGATGCATTACCGAGTGGGCCCAGAGATACCTCTCCGTCATACGGAGTGACAAATCCCAGTCTCGATCCGTGTCAAACCAACAGACACTTTCGGAGATACCTGTAGTGCACCTTTATAGTCACCCAGTTACGTTGTGACGTTTGGTACACCCAAAGCACTCTTACGGTATCCAGGAGTTACACGATCTCATGGTCTAAGGAAGAGATACTTGACATTGAAAAAGCTCTAGCAAAACGAACTACACGATCTCGTGCTATGCTTAGGATTGGGTCTTGTCCATCACATCATTCTCCTAATGATGTGATCCCGTTGTCAATGACATCCAATGTCCATAGTCAGGAAACCATGACTATCTGTTGACCAACGAGCTAGTCAACTAGAGGCTCACTAGGGACATGTTATGGTCTATGTATTCACACGTGTATTACGATTTCCAGATAATACAGTTATAGCATGAATAAAAGACAATTATCATGAATAAGGAAATATAATAATAACCCTTTTATTATTGCCTCTAGGGCATATTTCCAACAGTCTCCCACTTGCACTAGAGTCAATAATCTAGTTACATTGTGATCAATCGAACACCCATAGAGTTCTGGTGTTGATCATGTTTTGCTCGCGAGAGAGGTTTAGTTAACGGGTCTGCGACATTCAGATCCGTATGTACTTTGCAAATATCTATGTCTCCATTTTGAACATTTTCACGGATGGAGTTGAAACGACGCTTGATGCACCTGGTCTTCTTGTGAAACCTGGGCTCCTTGGCAAGGGCAATAGCTCCAGTGTTGTCACAGAAGAGTTTGATCGGCCCCGACGCATTGGGTATGACTCCTAGGTCGGTGATGAACTCCTTCACCCAAATTGCTTCATGTGCTGCCTCCGAGGCTTCCATGTACTCCGCTTCACATGTAGATCCCGCCACGACGCTCTACTTGCAGCTGCACCAGCTTACTGCTCCACCATTCAACATATACACGTATCCGGTTTGTGACTTAGAGTCATCTAGATCTGTGTCGAAGCTAGCGTCGACGTAACCCTTTACGACGAGCTCTTCATCACCTCCATAAAAGAGAAAAATATCCTTCGTCCTTTTCAGGTACTTTAGGATATTCTTGACCGCTGTCCAGTGTTCCTTGCCGGGATTACTTTGGTACCTTCCTACCAAACGTACGGCAAGGTTTACATCAGGTCTGGTACACAGCATGGCATACATAATAGATCATATGGCTGAAGCATAGGGGATGACACTCATCTCTTCTTTATCTTTTGCCGTGGTCGGGCATTGAGCCGAGCTCAATCTCACACCTTGCAATACAGGCAAGAACCCCTTCTTGGACTGATCCATTTTGAACTTCTTCAAAATCTTATCAAGGTACGTGCTTTGTGAAATACCTATGAGGCGTCTCGATCTATCTCTGTAGATCTTGATGCCTAATATATAAGCAGCTTCTCCAAGGTCCTTCATTGAAAAACACTTATTCAAGTAGGCCTTAATGCTTTCCAAAAGTTCTATATCATTTCCCATCAAAAGTATGTCATCTACATATAATATGAGAAATGCTACAGAGCTCCCACTCACTTTCTTGTAAACGCAGGCTTCTCCATAAGTCTGCATAAACCCAAACACTTTGATCATCTCATCAAAGCGAATGTTCTAACTCCGAGATGCTTGCACCAGCCCATAAATGGATCGCTGGAGCTTGCATACTTTGTTAGCATTCTTAGGATCGACAAAACCCTCCGGCTGCATCATATACAGTTCTTCCTTAAGATGCCCGTTAAGGAATGCCGTTTTGATGTCCATCTGCCATATCTCATAATCATAGTATGCGGCAATTGCTAATATGATTCGAACGGACTTAAGCTTCACTACGGGAGAGAAAGTCTCATCGTAGTCAATCCCTTGAACTTGTCGATAACCCTTAGCGACAAGTCGAGCTTTATAGATGGTGACATTACCATCCGCGTCCGTCTTCTTCTTAAAGATCCATTTGTTTTCTATCGCTCGTCGATCATCGGGCAAGTCATTCAAAGTCCATACTTTGTTTTCATACATGGATTCTATCTCGGATTTGATGGCTTCTAGCCATTTGTTGGAATCTGGGCCCGCCATCGCTTCTTCATAGTTTGAAGGTTCACCGTTGTCTAACAACATGATTTCCAGGACTGGGTTGTCGTGCCACTCTGGTGCGGAACGTGTCCTTGTGGACCTACGAAGTTCAGTAGCAACTTGATCCGAAGTACCTTGATCATCATCATTATTTTCCTCTTCAATTGGTGTAGGCATCACAGGAACATCTTCCTGAGCTGCACTACTGTCCCGTTCAAGAGGTAGTACTTCATCGAGTTCTACTTTCCTCCCACTTACTTCTTTCGAGAGAAACTCTTTTTCCAGAAAGGATCCATTCTTGGCAACAAAGATCTTGCCCTCGGATCTTAAGTAGAAGGTATACCCAATGGTTTCTTTAGGGTATCCTATGAAGACGCATTTTTCCGACTTGGGTTCGAGCTTTTCAGGTTGAAGTTTCTTGACATAAGCATCGCATCCCCAAACTTTTAGAAACGACAGCTTAGGTCTCTTACCAAACCATAATTCATACGGTGTCGTCTCAACGGATTTAGACGGTGCCCTATTTAAAGTGAATGTAGCTGTCTCTAGAGCGTATCCCCAAAATGACAGCGGTAAATCGGTAAGAGACATCATAGATCGCACCATATCCAATAGAGTGCGATTACGACGTTCGGACACACCGTTACGCTGAGGTGTTCCAGGCGGCGTGAGTTGTGAAACGATTCCACATTTTCTTAAGTGTGTACCAAATTCGTGACTTAAATATTCTCCTCCACGATCAGATTGTAAGAATTTTATCTTTCGGTCACGTTGATTCTCTACTTCATTCTGAAATTCCTTGAACTTTTCGAAGGTCTTAGACTTTTGTTTCATCAAGTAGACATACCCATATCTACTCAAGTAATCAGTGAGAGTGAGAACATAACGATATCCTCGGCGAGCCTCAATGCTCATTGGACCGCACACATCGGTATGTATGATTTCCAAAATGTTGGTTGCTCGCTCCATTGTTCCGGAGAACGGGGTCTTGGTCATTTTTCCCATGAGGCATGGTTCGCATGTGTCAAATGATTCATAATCGAGAGACTCTAAAAGTCCATCAGCATGGAGCTTCTTCATGCGCTTGACACCAATGTGACCAAGGTGGCAGTGCCACAAGTATGTGGGACTATCGTTATCAACTTTACATCTTTTGGTATTCACGCTATGAATATGTGTAACATTACGTTCGAGATTCATTAAGAATAAACCATTGACCATCGGGGCATGACCATAAAACATATCTCTCATATAAATAGAACAACCATTATTCTTGGATTTAAATGAGTAGCCATCTCGTATTAAACGAGATCCAGATACAATGTTCATGCTCAAACTTGGCACTAAATAACAATTATTGAGGTTTAAAACTAATCCCGTAGGTAAATGTAGAGGTAGCGTGCCGACGGCGATCACATCGACCTTGGAACCATTCCCGACGCGCATCGTCACCTCGTCCTTCGCCAGTCTCCGCTTATTCCGTAGCTCCTGCTGTGAGTTACAAATATGAGCAACGGCACCGATATCAAATACCCAGGAGTTACTACGAGTACTGGTAAGGTACACATCAATTACATCATATCAAATATACCTTTAGTGTTGCCGGCCTTCTTATCCGCTAAGTATTTGGGGCAGTTCCGCTTCCAGTGACCCTTCCCCTTGCAATAAAAGCACTCAGTTTCAGGCTTGGGTCCATTCTTTGACTTCTTCTCGGCAACTGGCTTACCGGGCATGGCAACATCTTTGCCATCCTTCTTGAAGTTCTTCTTACCCTTGCCCTTCTTGAACTTAGTGGTCTTATTGACCATCAACACTTGATGTTCTTTCGTGATTTCAACCTCTACCGACTTCAGCATTGAAAATACTTCAGGAATGGTCTTCACCATCCCCTGCATATTGTAGTTCATCACAAAGCTCTTGTAGCTTGGTGGGAGCGACTGAAGGATTCTGTCAATGACCGCCTCATCCGAGAGGTTAATGTCCAGCTGGGACAGGTGGTTGTGCAACCCAGACATTTTGAGTATATGCTCACTGACAGAACTATTTTCCTCCATCTTACAACTACAGAACTTGTCGGAGACTTCATATCTCTCGACCCGGGCATGAGCTTGGAAAACTAGTTTCAGCTCCTCGAACATCTCATATGCTCCGTGTTGCTCAAAATGCTTTTGGAGCCCCGGTTCTAAGCTGTAAAGCATGCCGCACTGAACGAGGGAGTAATCATCAGCACGAGACTGCCAAGCATTCATAATGTCTTGGTTCTCTGGGACGGGAGCGTCACCTAGCGGTCCTTCTAGGACATATTGTTTCCTGGCAGCTATGAGGATGATCCTCAGGTTCCGGATCCAGTCTGTATAGTTGCTGCCATCATCTTTCAGCTTGGTTTTCTCTAGGAATGCGTTGAAGTTCATGTTGACATGAGCGTTGGCCATTTGATCTACAAGACATATTTGCAAAGGTTTTAGGCTAAGTTCATGATAATTAAGATCATCTTATCAAATTATTATAATGAACTCCCACTCAGATTAGACATCCCTCTAGTCATCTAAGTGTTACACGATCCGAGTCGACTAGGCTGTGTCCGATCATCACGTGAGACAGACTAGTCATCATCGGTGAACATCTCCATGTTGATCGTATCTTCCATACGACTCATGTTCGACCTTTCGGTCTCTTGTGTTCCAAGGCCATGTCTGTACATGCTAGGCTCATCAAGTTAACCCTAAGTGTTCTGCATGTGTAAATCTGTCTTACACCCGTTGTATGTGAACGTAAGGATCTATCACACCCGATCATCACGTGGTGCTTCGAAACGACGAACTTTAGCAACGGTGCACAGTTAGGGGGAACACTTTCTTGAAATTATTATAAGGGATCATCTTATTTACTACCGTCGTTCTAAGTAAACAAGATGCATAAAACATAATAAACATCACATGCAATTATATAAAGTAGTGACATGATATGGCCAATATCATATAGCTCCTTTGATCTTCATCTTTGGGGCTCCATGATCATCTTGTCACCGGCATGACACCATGATCTCCATCATCATGATCTCCATCATCGTGTCTTCATGAAGTTGTCACGCCAACGACTACTTCTACTTCTATGGCTAACGCGTTTAGCAACAAAGTAAAGTAATTTACATGGCGTTCTTCAATGACACGCAGGTCATACAAAAAATAAAGACAACTCCTATGGCTCCTGCCAGTTGTCATACTCATCGACATGCAAGTCGTGATTCCTATTACAAGAACATGATCTCATACATCACAATATATCATTCATCATTCATCACAACTTCTGGCCATATCACATCACATGACAATTGCTGCAAAAACAAGTTAGACGTCCTCTAATTGTTGTTGCATCTTTTACGTGGCTGCAATTGGGTTCTAGCAAGAACGTTTTCTTACCTATGAATAACCACAACGTGATTTTTGTCAACTTCTATTTACCCTTCATAAGGACCCTTTTCATCGAATCCACTCCAACTAAAGTGGGAGAGACAGACACCCGCTAGCCACCTTATGCAACTAGTGCATGTCAGTCGGTGGAACCGGTCTCACGTAAGCGTACGTGTAAGGTTGGTCTGGGCCGCTTCATCCCACAATACCGCTGAAGCAAGATAAGACTAGTAGTGGCAAGCAAGTTGACAAGATCTACGCCCACAACAAAATTGTGTTCTACTCGTGCAATAGAGAACTACGCATAGACCTAGCTCATGATGCCACTGTTGGGGAACGTTGCAGAAAATTAAAAAATTTCCTACGGTTTCACCAAGATCCATCTATGAGTTCATCTAAGCAACGAGTCAAGGGAGATGCATCTACATACCACTTTGTAGATCGCGAGCGAAAGCGTTCAAAAGAACGGGGTTGAAGTAGTCGTTCTCGTCGTGATCCTATCACCAGAGATCCTAGCGCCGAACGGACGGCACCTCCGCGTTCAACACACGTACGGAGCGGATGACGTCTCCTCCTTCTTGATCCAGTAAGGGGGAAGGAGAGGTTGATGATGATGGCTCCAGCAGCAGCACTCCGGCAGGGCTTCGCCAAGCACGTGACGGAGGAGGAAGAGGTGTAGCAGGGGGAGGGGCGCCAGGACCTCAGGGTGCGGCTGCCCCCCTCCCCCTCCCTTTATATAGGCCCCCAAGGGGGGACTCCGGCCCTGGGAGATCCAATCTCCCAAGGGGGCGGCGGCCAAGGGGGGTGGAGTGCCCCCCAAGGCAAGTGGGGCGCCCCCCCCCCACCCTAGGGTTTCAACCCTAGGCGCAGGGGGTGGGCCTAGGGGGGCGCACCAGCGCACTATGGCTGGTTCCCCTCCCCACTTCAGCCCTTGGGGCCCTCCGGGATGGGTGGCCCCACCCGATGGACCCCCGGGACCCTTCCGGTGGTCCCGGTACAATACCGGGCGACCCCGAAACTTTCCCGATGGCCGAAATACCACTTCCTATATATAATTCTTTACCTCCAGACCATTCCGGAACTCCTCGTGACGTCCGGGATCTCATCCGGGACTCCGAACAACATTTGGTATGCTGCATACTCATATTCATACAACCCTAGCGTCACCGAACCTTAAGTGTGTAGACCCTACGGGTTCGGGAGACACGTAGACATGACCAAGACGGCTCTCGGGCAATAACCAACAGCGGGATCTGGATACCCATGTTGGCTCCCACATGCTCCTCGATGATCTCATCGGATGAACCACGATGTCGAGGATTCAAACAACCCCGTATACAATTCCCTTTGTCAATCGGTACGTTACATGCCCGAGACTCGATCGTCGGTATCCCAATACCTTGTTCAGTCTCGTTACCGGAAAGTCACTTTATTCGTACCGTAATGCATGATCCCATGACCAAACACTTGGTCACTTTGAGCTCATTATGATGATGCATTACTGAGTGGGCCCAGAGATACCTCTCCGTCATACAGAGTGACAAATCCCAGTCTCGATCCGTGTCAACCCAACAGACACTTTCGGAGATACCTGTAGTGCACCTTTATAGTCACCCAGTTACGTTGTGACGTTTGGTACACCCAAAGCACTCTTACAGTATCCGGGAGTTACACGATCTCATGGTCTAAGGAAGAGATACTTGACATTGAAAAAGCTCTAGCAAAACTAACTACACGATCTCGTGCTATGCTTAGGATTGGGTCTTGTCCATCACATCATTCTCCTAATGATGTGATCCCGTTGTCAATGACATCCAATGTCCATAGTCAGGAAACCATGACTATCCGTTGACCAATGAGCTAGTCAACTAGAGGCTCACAAGGGACATGTTATGGTCTATGTATTCAAACGTGTATTACGATTTCCGGATAATACAGTTATAGCATGAATAAAAGACAATTATCATGAACAAGGAAATATAATAATAACCCTTTTATTATTGCCTCTAGGGCATATTTCCAACAGTGCCCCCATGTTTGGTTTTGGTAATTGATGACAATCTCTATGGACTAATAGTTGTCTTGAGTTGTATTTGAAGGATTTTTCCATAGGCTTTTCTTGAAGTCCATGTGTTGGTTTCAAGGAGTTTTTGAGTTGACCAAGGTGCTATTAAGGAATTATCCAAAGATTGGTCATGCGAGTGTTGAGCTTATTGCAAGCATGTCTTGAAGAAGAAGGTTGTGTGATCATTCATGTTTACCTTCAAGACATCATCCAAATGAAGAGAGTTGCAAAGATTCAAGGTTGATCAAGACTAAGTCAAGAGTGAATCAAGTTGATCAACTCACTGAGCATAGAAGATGTAACGAGAGGGATCAAGTGATCCCATGGTATGGTAAGCATTGTCCATTACACTTTATGTACTAACCCATGGTCTATGTGAGAGTTGTATGTGGGGTTAGGTACGTATCCATGGGCTTGCGTCAACAGGAAGATATCATACAACCCATGGAAAGGATGACATCAAGTGGTGATCGTCATCAAGATTGCCGTGTGCAAGTTCAAGTGGAGCATCACGAAGAGATCAAGTGCTTGAATCTTGCCATCCATTATGGTGTCAATGGACTTGTGAAGATGTGCCGAAGAGTGGCTCACCCATAGTGAACTATGGGGGAGCAATCATCTAGTCTTCATCGAGCCAACGCAATCAAGAAATGTGGTCCAACTTGAGGGAGTCAAGATCGTCTTCATCTAGCTCAAGTGGACCATGTGCAAGGTAAAGGTTTTCCCTTGATAGGTTTTCTATTTTACCGGTCTTGTGGTGGTAGTTGGGAGACCGAGTTATAGGATCGTTTTCCATACTATCAAGGGGGGCTCTCAAGTTGGTAGCTTGATCGTATCGTTAGTAGAGAGCTCAAACCATTGCATCCTTGCATCATGTTTCTTGGTTCTTGTTTGGTTATCTTTGTGAATCTTAGAGCTTATGGTCATCTTGATGACAAGCTTGAGTTCATCGAAAACGGAGTTCGCATGCGTCTTCTATGATGTTTTCGGTGTTGGAGGTTTTACCGGTCTTATCCGATGAAGGGTTCTCACCATTTTCTTATGGGACTTTTCTCATTTTCTTATTCTTGATATTTCTATCAATATTGTGTTAGCCCATGTCGTTAGCTTTCCAACAAACTTGGTTTCGTTGAATTCGGAGTCCATTTGCAAAAGTTGTGGCTGTTTTGGTAAAGGTTGCAGCGGTACTACCGCAACTAGAGCGGATGTAATTTTTTACTACCGCTCCAGAGCGGTACTACCGCTGCTCCTGAGCGGTAGTACCGCTCCAGAGCATTACTACCGTGGCTCCTAAGCAGTAGTACCGCCCCGGACCAAAATCTCGTGTTTTCTCTCTCGTTTGGGCTGTTTTGACCGTGCTAAGCGGTAGTACCGCTCCTCCAAGCGGTAGTACTGCTTGTGCACGATCTGAGCACATAACGGTTGGATTCGGGAGGTCCTATAAAAGGGGTTCTTCCTCCCCAATGAACCTAATCCTTGAGGTCGTGTTCTTCCCCCATTGTTGACCTTCTTCGAGCTTGCTAACTCTCAATCCCTCCATGGATTCTTGCTAGTTCTTGAGGGAAAAGAGAGAGGAGATCTAGATCCACGTTTCCACCAATCACTATCTCCTCTAAGTGAGGGGAACTCCTTGGATCTAGATCTTGGAGTTCTTCGTGTTCTTCTTTCGTTCTTCCTCTCATTTTCCTCCCTAGCATTAGTTGCTTTGGTGGGATTTGGGAGAGAAGGACTTGGGCACTCCGTGTGCCCTTGCCATTGCATTTGGTGCATCGGTTTGAGTTCTCTACAGTGATACGTGGAAGAGAAGTTTGAGAAGCTTATTACTCTTGGGTGTTTGGGCACCCTAGAGCTTGTTCCTCTTGGGTGCCTTGGTGCCCTAGACGGTTGGTGGTGTTCAGAGCTCAATCATTGTGGTGTAAAGCTCCGGGCAAGCATCAGGGTCTCCAATTAGGTTGTGGAGATCGCCCCGAGCAATTTGACGGGTACCGGTGACCGCCCCCAAGGGTTGCCAAAGTGTACGGGTTCGGTGACCGCCCCCAAGGGTCGCCATTTGTACGGGTTCGGTGACCGCCCTCAAGGGTCCCTTAGTGGAATCACGGCATCTTGCATTGTGCGAGGGCGTGAGGAGATTACGGTGGCCCTAGTGGCTTCTTGGGGAGCATTGTGCCTCCACACCGCTCCAAACGGAGATTAGCATCCGCAAGGGTGTGAACTTCGGGATACATCATCGTCTCCGCGTGCCTCGGTTATCTCTTACCCGAGCCCCTTTACTTATGCACTTTACTTTGTGATAGCCATATTGTTCTTTGTCATATATCTTGCTATCACATAGTTGCTTATCTTGCTTAGCATAAGTTGTTGGTGCACATAGGTGAGCCTAGTTGTTGTAGGTTTTGTGCTTGACAAATTAACCGCTAGGTTTATTCCGCATTTGTTCAAGCCTAAACCATAATTATTTTAAAGCGCCTATTCACCCCCCCCCCCTCTAGGCGACATCCTCGTTCTTTCACATGGACAACACACGATAAAAGTAGAGAAAAAAGCGTGCGTGTCTTTTGCAAACATATCACACATGCAACTTCGACAACGGAGGCAAGGTGAGGAGATAGTTTGTGGTTGTTTGGAACCGAGAGAGCAAGACCACTAGCACGTGGCCAAGAGGGGTCGGACTAACAAGGGAGAGAGGTCGAGAGAGACGTACGGAGAAAATGCAGGCATGGGGAGGAGAGAGTGTATGTTTGTCATATAGAGATACCCTGGAGATCGTGACGGGACTACATGGGTGGGAGGTCGACTGACAAGGTGTGTGCGTGATAGAAGATGCCCAGAGAGATATCGAGATAGACGTATGGATGGAAGGAGACAATACATGTGTTCCTGATGGCTAGTAAGAGATAATCATACTTAGGAGGGGAGGGAGTGCTTGCGCCTATGATGGAGTGAGAGATTATGGTACTTAGGGGGGTGAGTGTCACATGGAGAGAGAACAAGGGCGGAGAGTGTTGGATGTGTCTATATGTATAGCGCGAGCGATACATGTGTATGTGTGAACCAGGGAGATATAAGGTCATTTTGGCTTGCATCCTGAGCATCTTTTGCCTGGCCTGGGGTTGTGGCTGGATTTCATGCAAGCTTGTTTGGTTGCTACCCTATGAAAAAGAAAGCCCGCCTGGCCTGGGTTCCCTTGCGCTTTAATTAGCCTGGCTGGACTCCAGACACTGCAAGTAGCCTGGCCCAGGCGACCGATTTCGAACGCCTGGCCGTGCCTGGTCGTGTGGCCACGAGGCTAACAGCAACATGGATGGATATTAGCATTAATTGCTGCATGCATTGATTGATGGGACGTTGATGCTTTGCCTGGACCAGGCATGAACCAAACGCTTCAGCACCACACAAGCCTGGCCAGGAATAAATATTTTACATCTCACGTCCACACCAGGCAGTACTAGCCATTAAGGCATGAGGGTCAGGTCACGAACCAAACTGACCAATAAAGTTTGAGAGAGATTGAGGAGCCCCAATAAGGCTGAGTGGTGCGTCAGATAGCTGAGAGGGGGAAAGAGATATTCCATCCGCTCGATAATGCAGTGCATGTAAATTTTTTAGAAGTCAAACTTTGGAAACTTTGATAAGGTTTACGCAAATGTTATTTATATCTACAATACCAAAGATACATCATACAAAACTACATCTCATGGTGAATCTAATGGTATATGTTTGCCGTACTAGATGTAATTGTTTTTCTCCACGTACATGGTCAAACTTTGTGATGTTTGACTTTTCAATAAATCTAAATGCTATGGACCGAGGAGAGTGCCTAAGTCGAGACAGATCAAGTGCGTGTGAAGGAGAATGAGTAAATGTGCAAAAATAGTATGTGTGTGAAAGAGAAAGTGATAACAAACGATAAATTAGAGTGTGTGTTTTTTTATTTCTTATGCGAACATATCACGCATGCATCTCCGAGATGGAAAAGCGAGGCGAGGAGATACACAAAGATAGCTAGTGTGTGATTGTTTGCAACAGAGAGAGACACCCATGTAGCACATGTCCAATAGAGGTCTGGCCAACAAGGAACAAAGGTCGAGAGGGACACATGGATGACATGGACGCATGGGGAGCGAGAGAGGGTGTGTTTGTGATAGAGAGATCCCCTCGAGATCGTGACTATATGGGTGGGAGATCAAGGGAGGTGCGTGCGCGATAGAAAGATGCCCCGAGAGAAATCGAGATAGACCATGCACATATTTGTGATGGAGACTAAGATTAGCTAGTCATATACATATAGGGGGGACTGCGTGTGCCTACAATTGAGTGAGACCATCATACTTGGCTAGCTAGGCATGAGATTGTGTGTGTGTGTGCGTGTGAGATGGAGAGAGGACGAGGGAGAGAGATAGAGTTTTAGATGGGCCTATCGAGTGCGAGTGAGATATGCATGTGTATGTGTGACCCAGATGGATGGAGAGTTTGAGAGAGGGGGGAAGAGCTCCAAGACGACAGATTGGTGCGTGAGAGAGTTATGGGAAAAGAGCCAAGGAATTTGTGTGCGTACGATGAGTGCACCCAAGATATCTAGCTTGGACTAGCTAGAGTATCATACATAGTGTGCGAGAGAGACCTATAGATGGTGTATATATGCATGCGAACTAGAAAGACCCCCCCCCCACACACACACACACAAAGAGAAAGAGAGATGGAGAGAAAGGGAGAGGGACCAACAAGGTTTTTGTGTCGGATGCGTGCGACAGAATTGAAGATTGTCAGAGAGAGAGAGAGAGAGAGAGAGAGAGAGAGAGCAGGAGTCCGGGAGAGGGGGAGGTCGCGTTTTATGCATCAAAGACTGATATAAACCATGTTTCGATATAAACTAGCATTCAAATATTTAAATTGGAGAACATGTTGTCTACAATCCACACCTGAACGGATATATGCATATATCAAACAAGTTCATTAATTTGACTTTCAACATGTTCATGGAGTACTATAATACTGTACAGCATGTGTTCAATTTTGGATTTAGTTCACTATTTTGACCTAGTGAACGAGCTATTTCATTGAATTGAGATATTTCATTTTGGGTTTGATTCGCGTTTTTGAGTGGGTCAACTATTTGTCATATAGTAAATCGCTAGCAACGAGCATGTAAAAACACATTACTCCCGAGCATCATCTCTCCATCTAAAAAATAAGTGGCAAGCTAATATTTCAAAATTTGATTCGAATCGACTTGGTAAGGTAGACGTGGATGCTCGTTCTCCCAAAATTTGAATGAACCGTTAAACATCCTCTCTGCTCGGTGGAATTCGCCCGAGCAAATAAATGGGAGGCGCGAAATTACCGTCCTATGTGGGACACGCATCAATTGGCCCGTTGTACATCGAGGGTAGGTTCGTAACTTCATCCAAGCGCGCCTTCTCCTCGGCCGAAATGACATGTGCCAAATAATTCAAAAACCATGGTCGGCAAAACATGCTCTCCTCGCCCGAAATAGCTCGCACCCACTATTTCAAAACACGCTCTCCTCGCCCGAAATCGCTCGCGCCCACTGTAGTTCAAAACACGCCCTCCTCGACCGAAATCGCTCCCGCCCACTATTTGGAGAGAAGCAAAGTTACTCTACTATCCCTGACCCTCAGTACACAGACCCAAGCCGACAAGCCTAAAGGCAAGGGTAGAACTATAACTCCCCCTCACATTTCAGACAAATGCGTCTGTAAGACATGGTTCCACTCCCCTCCCAATTCCCCCCCCCCCATTCATACCTCGTGGGCGCCAAATCACCTTCTCCCCGGGAAGCTCCTTCCTCCCGAGCCGCGAAACCTCAGCCCCACCTCCATGGCGCCCCCACCGCACCAATTTCACAGCCGCCCTCCTCCCTAATGCCGGAGACGCTGTCCATTTGCCGTCATGCACTAGGCCGTGTGCCTCTTACTCCGTGCTGCTGGTGCTGCCTCGACGATGGCCGCGTGAACCGTACCGGAGCCGATTCACCCCCACCATTGTTCACGGCGCTAGAGTGGCTCCAACTTCGGATCCGTCTAGAGTCCTGGCGCTACTTCCCCGTAGCCGTCGACCGTCACGACATCGCTCTTTCCATGTCGCCGGTTGCCACCGCAACCACGCCGGCCTCACCGACTCGGCAGCTGGACCTGTCTACTTCACCATGCCGCCAGATAGGTCGCACCCTCATCTCAAATCACTTTATTTAGGCGTTAGTTGTCTAAATTTTTATTCTGGGCCAATCGATTCCCAATGGGAAGCATCACCCCTCGAGGCAGTGGAGCTCCTAGGCCGCCAGTTGGCTGGTGTCTAAAGTAAGGGTGTGGGGCCGCAAGTTCGCCGCGGAAGCAGCGCTTAGATGGCTATCTTTTAGAGTTGCGTGGGTTGAAGGTACTGCCGCCGCCGGATCTGGATGATGGGGAGTCTTTGTGGATTGGCCCCGGGGCGGCGCAACCATGGCAGTGCGGTGGGGCGGGGAGCGGGGTTTTGGCCGGGGCCACGGACGGCGGAGGCAGGCTGCTCTGTTGTTTGTCGCTGGATCTTCAGGGAAGATTCCGAACAGTGTCAGCCGGGAGGCACAAGACGGCCATCAAGCCATCCGGCGTAGATCGGACAGTACCAAAATAAAATAAAATCGTGTGACCCCAATTTAGTCTTCAGTCAACAGACGTGTGACCACTCTCGTACCTTGCTATTGATCTCTTAGTGTATTTCTTCAGATCAAAGAGATATGTCATTCTTAACATTATGCGTTATCTGCATCTTCAGACACACCGTCTTCTGACTCACTGCAGCTGCTCCAACAAGGGAAGCATACACCAGAAGGGAGCTATAGTCCCCACTCAACAGTTCCCTACATCGAATGCGTGTGCCCGACATGGACAGCCACAACAACTGCAGGGCCATCGACAAGTCAGCACATGATGCTCACTCCTATGGATGGCAGCCAGATAGGTTGTACCCTCATCTTACTTGTGTGCAATATTTATGGCTTTGTTATTCATCTAAGCATGGAAAATAGATAATCACATTTCACTTATATTCATGCTGATCTCTTACGGGTCTTGTTCAAGAGTTAACGTTGTTCCATAGTTCAGCTAAGATACTTGTTCTTCAGGTACGCTATTCCATAGTTATCATCCATCAGCCAATGCTATCCCACAGGCTGGTGATTATAGTATTACACCACTTCTAGTATTACCTATGTTGTTCTTTAATACTTTGTGCCATCTAGTCAATCTCGAGTACAAACGATACATATTCTGTAACTTTCACCTGTGTTCTCCCTTTAGTTTATGAGACATGTTGCTGCTAGTTAACCTCAGTCCTACTATTTATGTCGTCTCCTATAGGCACTCATTACATAAATCTAACTACTACTTGTCTTCCATGCATGTCAGATATAATTGCACACACTGATATATCCACAAGAACCTCACAGAGCAATGTAAAGGCCAATAAACTTGATGTAAATGATACCCAATATGATGGAACATGTAAAGGCAGTTCTTCAGAAGACTTGCAGAAAGAGGATGAATCCTCTTCACCCCATGCTACGTCTTGAGCTTGCGTTGGTTTTCCTTGAAGAGGAAAGGGTGATGCAATAATAGTAGCGTAAGTATTTCCCTCAGTTTTTGAGAACCAAGGTATCAATCCAGTAGGAGGCTCCTCAAAAGTCCCACGCACCTACACAAACAAACAAAGAACTCGCAACCAATGCAATAAAGGGGTTGTCAATCCCTTCACGGCCACTTGCGAAAGTGAGATCTGATAGAGATAGTATGATAAGGTAAATATATTTTTGGTATTTTATAATATAGATGCAAAAAGTAAAGATGCAAATAAAAATAGATTGAAAGCTTATATGATAAAACATAGACCCGGGGGGCATAGGTTTCACTAGAGGCTTCTCTCAAGATAGCATAAGTATTACAGTGGCTGAACAAATTACTGTCGAGCAATTGATAGAAAAGCGAATAATTATGAGATTATCTAGGCATGATCATGTATATAGGCATCACGTCCGTGAAAAGTAGACCGACTCCTGCCTGCATCTACTACTATTACTCCACACATCGACCGCTATCCAGCATGCATCTAGAGTATTAAGTTCATAAGAACAGAGTAACGCATTAAGAAAGATGACATGATGTAGAGGGATAAACTCATGGAATATGATATAAACCCCATCTTTTTATCCTCGATGGCAACAATACAATACGTGCTTTGCAACCCTTTCTGTCACTGGGTAAGGACACCGCGAGATTGAACCCAAAGCTAAGCACTTCTCCCATGGCAAGAAAGATCAATCTAGTAGGCCAAACCAAACTGATAATTCGAAGAGACTTGCAAAGATAACTCAATCATACAAAAAAGAATTCAGAGAAGATTCAAATATTTCTCATAGATAAACTTGATCATAAACGCACAATTCATCGGATCTCGACAAACACACCGCAAAAAGAGTTTACATCGAATAGATTTCAAGAAGAGAGGGGGAGAACATTGTATTGAGATCCAAAAAGAGAGAAGAAGCCATCTAGCTAATAACTATGGACCCGAAGGTCTGTGGTAAACTACTCACAACTCATCGGAGGGGCTATGGTGTTGATGTAGAAGCCCTCCATGGTCGATTCCCCCTCCGGCGGAGCGCCGGCGAAGGCTCCAAGATGGGATCTCGTGGATACAGAAGGTTACGGCGATAGAAATTGTGTTTCGGTGGCTCCCTAGATGTTTTCGGGGTGCGTAGGTATATATAGGAGGAAGAAGTACGTCGGTGACCACTCGAGGGGCCCAGGAGACAGGGGCGTGCCCAGAAGGGGTGGGCGCGCCCTCCTATCTCCTGGCCGCCTCGATTGCTTCTTGACTTGCACTCCAAGTCCTCTGGATCACGTTCGTTCCAAAAATCACGCTCCCGAAGGTTTCATTCCGTTTGGACTCCGTTTGATATTCCTTTTCTTCGAAATACTGAAATAGGCATAAAAACAGCAATACGGGCTGGGCCTCCGGTTAGTAGGTTAGTCCCAAAAATGATATAAATGTGTAAAATAAAGCCCATAAACATCCAAAAGGGGTAATATAATAGCATGGAACAATCAAAATTATAGATATGTTGGAGACGTATCAAGCATCCCCAAGCTTAATTCTTGCTCGTCCTCGAGTAGGTAAATGATAAAAGCAGAATTTTTGATGTGGAATGCTACCTAGCATAGTTCTCAATGTAATTTTCTTTATTGTGGCATGAATGTTCAGATCCAAATGATTCAAAATAAAAGTTCATATTAACATAAGAAATAGTAACACTTCAAGCATACTAATCAAAGCAATCATGTCTTCTCAAAATAACATGGCTAAAGAAAGTTCATCCCTACAAAATCATATAGTTAGGCTATGCTTCATTTTCATCACACAAAGATGTTCCCAAATTCTACACCCCCGATGACAAGCCAAGCAATTGTTTCGTACTTAAATAATCTCAAACTTTTTCAACCTTCATGCAATACATGAGCGTGAGCCATGGATATAGCACTATGGGTGGAATAGAATATGATGATGGGGATTGTGTGGAGAAGACAAAAAAATGAGAAAGTCTCACATTGACAAGGATAATCAACGGGCTATGGAGATGCCCATCAATTGATGTCAACATGAGGAGTAGGGATTGCCATGCAATGGATGCACTAGAGCTATAAACGAATGCTCAACAAAAGAAAACTAGTGGGTGTGCATCCAACTTGCTTGCTCACGAAGACCTAGGGCATTTGAGGAAGCCCATCGTAGGAATATACAAGCCAAGTTCTATAATGAAAAATTCCCACTAGTATATCAAAGTGACAACATATGAGACTCACTATATGCAAAACATGGTGCTACTTTGAAGCACAATATATGAGACTCGCTACATGAAGAACAAGGTGCTACTTTGAAGCACAAGTATGGAAAGAGATAGTAACATTGCCCCTTTTATTTATTTATTTTTATTTTTTTATTTTTTTTTCTCTGACCTTTCTTTTTTTTCTTTTGGCCTTTATTTTTTTCTTTTTTCTTTTTGGGCAATGCTCTAATAATGATGATCATCACACTTTCATTGATTACAACATATGAATTACAACTCAAAACTAGAACAAGATATGACTCTATATGAATGCCTCCGATGGTGTACCAGGATGGTGCAATGAATCAAGAGTGACATGTATGAAAAATTATGCATGGTGGCTTTGCCACAAATACGATGTCAACTACATGATCATGCAATGGCAATATGACAAAAGTAAAGTGTGTCATGATGATGATAAATGGAACGGGGGAAAGTTGCATGGCAATATATCTCGGAATGGCTATGGAAATGCCATAATAGGTAGGTATGGTGGCTGTTTTGAGGAAGATATAAGGAGGTTTATTTGTGATAGAGCGTATCGTATCATGGGGTTTGGATGCACCGACGAAGTTTGCACCAACTCTCAAGGTGAGAAAGGGCAATGCACGGTACCGAAGAGGCTAGCAATGGTGGAAAGGTAAAAGTGTGTATAATCCATGGACTCAACATTAGTCAAAAGGACTCATATACTTATTGCCAAAAATTTAGAAGTCATCAAAAATCAAGCACTACGCGCATGCTCCTAGAGGGATAGATTGGTAGGAAAAGACCATCGCTCGTCCCCGACCGCCACTCATAAGGATGCACAAGCCAGGTACACTTCATGTTTCAAATTTGTTACACAACTTTAACCATACGTGCATGCTACAGGACTTGCTAACTTCAACACAAGAATTCTTTAAATTCATAATCACCCAACTAGCATGACTTTAATATCACTACCTCCATACCTCAAAACAATTATCAAGTATCAAATTGATCATGGCATCCAATTCACTTCCTATGATAGTTTTTATTATACCCAACTTGGATGCCTACCATTCTAGGACCAATTTTATAACCATAGCAAATACCATGCTGTTCTAAGAGACTCTAAAAATAATATAAATGAAGCATGAGAGACTAGAAATTTCTAAAATTAAGCCACCGCCGTGCTCTAAAAGATATAAGTGAAGCACTAGAGCAAAAACTATCAAGCTCAAAAGATATAAGTGAAGCACATAGCATATTCTAATAAATTCAAATCAAGTAAGATTCTACCAAAAGGTGTGTACAGCAAGGATGATTGTGGTAAACTAAAAAGCAAAGACTAATATAATACACGATGCTCCAAGCAAAACACATATCATGTGGCGAATAAAAATATAGCTCCAAGTAAAGTTACCAATGAACGAAGACGAAAGAGGGGATGCCTTCCCGGGGCATACCCAAGCTTAGGCCTTTGGCTATTCTTGAATATCTTGGGGTGCCTTGGGCATCCCCAAGATTAGGCTCTTGCCACTCCTTATTCCATAGTCCATCAAAGCTTTACCCAAAACTTGAAAACTTCACAACACAAAACTCAACAGGAAATCTCATAAGCTCCGTTAGTGAAAGAAAACAAAACCACCACATAAGGTACTGTAATGAACTCATTATTTATTTATTTTGGTGTTAAACCTACTGTATTCCAAGTTATGGTTCATACCACTTAATACTAGCCATAGATGCATCAAAATAAGCAAACAACACACGAAAAATAGAATCTGTAAAAAACAGAACAGTCTGTAGCAATCTGTAACTAACACAAACTTTTGGAACTCTAAAAATCCTACAAAAATAGGAAGTCCTGGACAATGTGTTTATTGATCAGTATCAAAAAGAATCAACACAAAATCACGTTTCTGTGATTTAACAAAATTAATTTCGTGCGCGCAAAGTTTCTGTTTTTCAGCAGAATCAAATCAACTATCATCATAGGTTATCCTATAGGTTCTACTTGGCACAAACTCTAATTAAAACATAAAAACACATCTAAACAGAAGGTAGATGCAAAATTTATTACTAAACAGCAAGTAAAAATATTGAGTTGTCTCCCAACAAGCGCTTTTCTTTAAAGCCTTTTTAGCTAGGCATTGAGATTTCAACGATGCTCACATAAAAGACAAGAATTGAAGTATAAAGAGAGCATCATAAAACATGTGACAAACAAATCTAAGTCTAACATACTTCCTATGCATATGCATATTATAAGCAAACAAATCATAGCAAGCAAAAACTAGCATATGCGAGCAAGAGGAAAGAAACAATAGCAATCTCAACATAACGAGAGGTAACTTAGTAACATGAAAATTTCTACAACCATATTTTCCTCTCTCATAATAATTACATGTAGGATCATAAGCAAATTCAACAAAATAACTATCACATAAGATATTTTCAATATGATCTACATGCATGCAAAGTTGACATCCTTCCAAAATAGTGGGATTAACATTAACTAAAGTCATGACCTCTACAAACCCACTTTTATCAAAAACTTAATAAGATTGAACATTATCCAAATATGTGGGATCTAAAGTTGACACTCCAATCTCATATTCATCATGGGGTTTAAATGAAATTTCAAGATTATAAGAAGAATCACCCCAATCATGATCATTGCAACAAGTAGTAGACATAGCAAAACTAGCATCCCCAAGCTTAGGGTTTTGCATATTATTAGCACAATTGACATCAAGAGAATCTATAGTAAAATCATTGCAATCATGCTTTTTATTCAAGGAGTTATCGTGAATCTGTTCATAAATTTCTTCATCATAATTTTCAGATTCACAAATTTCGAGCAAAGCTTCATAAAGATAATCTAGTGCACAAAACTTACTAGCAATTGGTTCATCATAATTGGATCCCTTAAAATGATTAGCAAGCGGATGAGGATCCATAGATCTTAGGTTCTCTATTTAGCAATAAATAAATAACTATTCCAACCAAACGAGCAAAAGAGCTAAGTAAGACATCAAAGCAAACGAAAATACAAATAGAAGAAGGGCGAATAAAATGGCAAGGGTGAAGTGGTGGAGAGGAAAACGAGAGGCAAATGGCAAATAATGTAAATGCGAGGGAGATGAGTTTGTGATGGGTACTTGGTATGTCTTGACTTGAGCAAAGACCTCCCCGGCAACGGCGCCAGAAATCGCACGTTGGCGGGAGGTCGAATTTTGACTTGACTTGGTGGAAGCCTCCCCGGCAATGGTGCCAGAAATCCTTCTTGCTACGTCTTGAGCTTGCGTTGGTTTTGCTTGAAGAGGAAAGGGTGATGCAGCAATAGTAGCGTAAGTATTTCCCTCAGTTTTTGAGAACCAAGGTATCAATCCAGTAGGAAGCTCCTCAAAAGTCCCAGGCACCTACACAAACAAACAAAGAACTCGCAACCAACGCAATAAAGGGGTTGTCAATCCCTTCACGGCCACTTGCGAAATTGAGATATGATAGAGATAGTATGATAAGATAAATATATTTTTGGTATTTTATGATATAGATGCAAAAAGTAAAGATGCAAATAAAAGTAGATTGAAAGCTTATATGATAAAAGATAGACACGGGGGCCATAGGTTTCACTAGAGGCTTCTCTCAAGATAGCATAAGTATTACGGTGGGTGAACAAATTACTGTCGAGCAATTGATAGAAAAGCGAATAATTATGAGATTATCTAGGCATGATCATGTATATAGGCATCATGTCCGTGACAAGTAGACCGACTCCTGCCTGCATCTACTGCTATTACTCCACACATCGACCTCTATCCAGCATGCATCTAGAGTATTAAGTTCATAAGAACAGAGTAACGCATTAAGAAAGATGACATGATGTAGAGGGATAAACTCATGGAATATGATATAAACCCCATCTTTTTATCCTCGATGGAAACAATACAATACGTGCCTTGCAACCCTTTCTGTCACTGGGCAAGGACACCGCAAGATTGAACCCAAAGCTAAGCACTTCTCCCATGGCAAGAAAGATTAATCTAGTAGGCCAAACCAAACTGATAATTTGAAGAGACTTGCAAAGATAACTCAATCATACATAAAAGAATTCAGAGAAGATTCAAATATTTCTCATAGATAAACTTGATCATAGACCCACAATTCATCGGATCTCGACAAACACACCACAAAAAGAGTTTACATTGAATAGATCTCCACAAGAGAGGGGGAGAACATTGTATTGAGATCCAAAAAGAGAGAAGAAGTCATCTAGCTAATAACTATGGACCCGAAGGTCTGTGGTAAACTACTCACAACTCATCGGAGGTGCTATGGTGTTGATGTAGAAGCCCTCCATGGTCCATTCCCCCTCCGGCGGAGCGTCAGCGAAGGCTCCAAGATGGGATCTCGCGGGTACAGAAGGTTACGACAGTGGAAATTGTGTTTTAGTGGCTCCCTGGATGTTTTCGGGGTACGCAGGTATATATAGGAGGAAGAAGTACGACGGTGGCCACTCGAGGTGCCCAGGAGATAGGGGGCGCGCCCAGGAGGGGTGGGCGCGCCCTCCTATCTCCTAGCCACCTCAATTGCTTCTTGACTTGCACCCCAAGTCCTCTGGATCACGTTCGTTCCAAAAATCACGCTCCCGAAGGTTTCATTCCGTTTGGACTCCGTTTGATATTCCTTTTCTTCGAAATACTGAAATAGGCAAAAAACAGCAATAGGGTTGGGCCTCCGGTTAGTAGGTTAGTCCCAAAAATGATATAAGTGTGTAAAATAAAGCCCATAAACATCCAAAAGGGGTAATATAATAGCATGGAACAATCAAAAATTATAGATACGTTGGAGATGTATCACCCCACAAGGTCCTTGCTCTAACTTGGCCTGTGATATGGGTACAACATGCATATAATGTCTTGGAGTGTATCTACTCTGTTGCAATGCCATGTGCTTAGCATGTTGATCATTCATGTAAATATGTCATGCCTTCCTGTTTTTCAGTACCTATTCCATTCATGATAACATGTTTTCAAATTCAAGTACTGTCATTCTACTCTATCGCAATGCCATCTGCTTAATTTGGACATCATGCTTCTGAATATCTTATGCATTGTTATTCATAAGTATGTACTTCATCTGTTTACCATACCAAGTTTTTTTACATTGAAGTGTTCTTCTAGTGCTCTGTTGCAATGCCATCTTAGTTTCCCAATCATACATGTGTATGTTGCCTTAGTTATTTCTGTATGTATTCTGCTAGCATACAATTTTACATTCAACTAGTGTTTTTTTGCTGTGTTGTCCTGTCATATCCCTAGCTCTTACACCATACTCCCTCCGTCCGGATTACATGTTGCCGAAATGGATAAAAAAGATGTATCTAGAACTGAAATACGCCTAGACCCATCCATTTTTTCCGGATGGAGGGAATACATGTCAATATGTCATGCCTTTCTATTCTTCAGTACCTATTCCATCTCTCTGCTGTCGCATGTTTCATAATTAAAGCACCATTCTTCTATACAAGGCATGCAAGGGGAAGACGACTGTTAGAATCTGAAGGGTTACAAACAAGGCCTTTGCAAAAGATCCAAACGCTAGGAGATAATAAACCAACTCCAGTTTTTATAGATACTGCTCCAGCACAGAGAAACCCAACTCCTACTGATAATAAGCACATTCTAGTGGCCAAAGAACTAGTCCGCTCCAGTCCAGCAAAAATATGTCAACTCCATTCTAAGAAGCGTGTGCCTATCCTTGCATCATGAAATTTTATAGCATGCTGATCATATTTTCTACATGTTTCTTAACCATCTCTCTTTTAGAAAATAAGCTTAACAGATAGAAGAATTTCTGCAATGGTATCGTTTATGAGGAAAGATTCTTGCAGGAATTCTCTGTGCTCCAATATAGATGTAAGTACCTGTTGTATATCACTATATTTTTACATCAGCATGTATTTTGTTAGTCAGCGTGAATGCAACCTTTATCTGATCTAAATTTAGTTGTAGCAAAATGTATAATTAAAGGCCACAATGTTGATTTTTGTAAGGAAAACTGCCTGGTAGTTTTGCATCCTGAGCTGCATGAGTGTACTATCTCATATTAGTGGGTTTGAATACTTTGATTCTGCAGTGGGTTTTTCAGTGTTTTTTTACTGTGTTGTCCTGTCGTATCCCTAGCTCTTACATCATACTCCCTCCATCCGGATTACAAGTCGCAGAAATGGATAAAACTGGATGTATCTAGAACTGAAATACGCCTAGACCCATCCATTTATTTCTAGATGGAGGGAATACATGTCAATATGTCATGCCTTTCTATTCTTCAGTACCTATTCCATCTCTGTTGTAGCATGTTTTATAACTCAATCACCGTTCTTCTATATAAGGCATGCAAGGGGAAGACGGCTATGTTAGAATATGAAGGGTTACAAACCAGGTCTTTGCAAAAGATCCAAACGCCAGGAGATAATAAACCAACTCCATTTTTCATAGATACTGCTCCAGCACAGAGAAACCCAACTCCCACTGATAATAAGCAGATTCCAGTGGCCAAAGAACTAGTCCGCTCCAGTCCAGCAAAAGAATGTCAACTCCAATCTAAGAAGCGTGTGCGTATCCTTGCATCATGAAATTTTATAGCATTCTGATCATATTTTCTACATGTTTCTTACCCATCTCTCTTTTAAAAAGTAAGGTTAAACGATAGAAGACTTCCTCCATTGGGATCGTATTCGAGGAAAATATCTTGCGGGAATTCTCTGTGCTCCAATGCTGATGTAAGTACCTGTTGTATATCACTATATTTTTACATCAACATGTATTTTGTTAATCGGCGTGAATCTAACCTTTATCTGATCTAAAATTAGTTGTAGCAAAATGTTAAAGGTGCCAATGTTGATTTTTGTAAAGAAAACTGCCTGGTAGTTTTGCATACTGAGCTGCATGAGTGTACTATCTCATATCACGCACAATACTGAATTGTAGTGCTTCTTTGGTTGCCCATTCATTCATTGTGTCAATGTTGCTTTCGTATTACCTTATCTGGCTGATGATAGCTGTGCCATATTGTGTTAATTTGGTGTACGCTAGTTGCCCAAACGTTCGTTGTGTCAATGTTACTTTCCTATTATTTGACTTGGCCAATGATAGCAGTGCTAGTGTATTAATTTTGTGCAGGCTGCTAAAGATAAGAAGACTAACTCTGAAAACAGCAAGGCAACCCCATTGTTTCTTTTTAGTAAATCTAGGCCAGGTAATATGGCAATAACTCATGATTAATCTGTTTGGTTCCCGTCATAATTTATGTTATGACGCAGTGGTCGAGACACTCTCCACTATCAATAATACAAGCTTGCCAAAATCGCCATCTGAATCTGTTCAGTATCCTCTGTCTCGAATGCAATGGAATAAATGTATGTTTGTGAACCAATTAATGGCTGAAGCAATGATGGAAATGGTGGATGAATCAGAGGTGCAGAGTTGTGCGACACAACAACTGATCAATGTTTTCAGAGACAGTGTAGCAAAGCAGCAAGAACTTGCCCACATGCTTATGGGAGTCATCTGTGCTGTGGTTGCAGATTGTGACGTTGTAGATGGTTAGGTTCTGCTCATTTATTTGCACTGGCATCAATCTTTGATTGCCCAGTGAATGAAATTTCCTGTAATATATGTTGAATGTGCAACGTTATTCCTTGTATGTCGTACCTTTGCTTGATCGGTTTTGGTCCTGTGCATAATTGCTCGTCGTAATGGGCTCAAATTATCTAATTTGGCCTAAAGACATGTACGAACTTTAGTGGGCCCATTAAGTTAATGGGCCGTTACTAGGCCAAAAGTCAATGGTCGACCCTCTTACCTCCCGGGTCGTTAACATGCCGACATCAAAGCGGGCAACAGGTGGGCTCAATTTATTTCACGGGTCGTTAATAGGCCGTTACTAAGTTTGGGCTACATATGGCCCAACTATACTGTAGGCCTTTAGCAGGCCGAAAGAGACAGCAGGCTTGTACTGGACCATGAAGAGCATGGGCCACTAAGAGGCCGAAAGTCAAGTCATATTGTAAATGGCCCAACTGTGTTGTGGGCCTTTAGCAGGCCGAAAGAGAAACCGGGCTGGTATTGGACCATGAAGGGCATGGGCCGTTAAAAGGCCCTACTACAAATGGCCCAACTCATTTATGGTCCGTTAACAGGCCGAAAGGCACACGGGCCGAGAATTGGCCCAACACTTAAATGGGTCGCTAAAAGGCCAAAACTCAGGTCCGACTACAAATGGCCCAACTGATTTATGGGCCGTCAATAGGTTGAAAGTGACACCGGGCCAGAAATTGGCCCAACACTTAAATGGGCCGCTAAAAGGCCGAAACTCAGGTTCGACTACAAATGGCCCATCAGATTTATCGGCCGTCAAAAGGCTGAAAGACACACCGGGCCGGAAATTAGCCAACATTTAAATGGGTTGCTAAAAGGCCGAAAGATGTACATCCTGAAAATTGGCCCATCCATTGAATGGGTCATTAACAGGCCAGAATCTCATCGGGCCGATATTGAGCCCAAATATAGAGCAGACTGTTAACGGGCTCGAACTGACGATGGGCTGCAATGGTGTCAAATCTTTAACGGGCTGTTGACGGGCCGAATTGGCACATCTCGTATGGGCCGTGGGCTTAAATTGACCTAACACAAGTAGGCCTTATATGGGCCGGCCTGCTAACTTTTACTGGGCCGACCTTTTTCACCGGAATGGGCCACTGTTGGGCTGTGCCATGTGTTGACCTATCATAGGCACCTCCTGTCCAATGAGTGGATGACATCTGTCCCAATGGTGAGGCAACACGTGTTTCCTGCGGTCAATGATGATTTTACACGTCGAAAATCCCCATTGGTCCAGGCTGTTAACGGGTTATCGGATCCAAAACCGGACCCGATAGCTTAACGGTGTTCCGTTACGGTGGATGCCACGTGCCGGTCACCCTTGATGAAAGCACTTCTGTGAACCGCGATTTATCGTCATGGAAGTGGACACTTCCGTGATGATAATTTTGGAAATGTCATGGAACACTTCTACGATAGCACAGGTATGACTATCTTGATTCTGTCATAAAATCGTCATGGATGTACATGCATGACAAAAAACGCGACCTACTGTGACAAACACGTATCATCACGGAAGTGTATTTTTTTTGTAGTGTCTAGTGCATCCGTTGCATGGCAATCCCTACTCACTCACATTGATATTTATTGATGGGCATCTCCATAGCCCTTTGATAAGCCTAGTTGATCTGAGACTATCTTTCCTTTTTGTCTTCTTCACAACCACCATTCTATTCCACATACAGTGCTATGTCCATGGCTCACGCTCATGTATTACGTGAAAATTGAAAAAGTTTGAGAACATCAAAAGTATGAAACAATTGCTTGGCTTGTCATCGGGGTAGTGCATGACTAAATACTTTGTGTGATAAAGATAGAGCATAACCAGACTATATGATTTTGTAGGGATAGCTTTCTTTGGCCATGTTATTTTGAGAAGACATGATTGCTTTGTTAGTATGCTTGAAGTATTATTATTTTTATGTCAATATTAAACTTTTGTCTTGAATCTTACGGATCTAAACATTCATGCCACAATAAAGAAAATTACATTGATAAATATGTTAGGTAGCATTCCACATCAAAAATTCTGTTTTTATCATTTACCTACTCGAGGACGAGCAGGAATTAAGCTTGGGGATGCTTGATACGTCTCCAACGTATCTATAATTTTTTATTATTTCATGCTATTATATTATCTGTTTTAGATGTTTAATGGGCTTTAATATGCTCTTTTATATTATTTTTGGGACTAACCTATTAACCGGAGGCCCAGTGCCAGTTTCTGTTTTTTTGCCTATTTTAGAGTTTTGCAGAAAAGGAATACCAAACGGAGTCCGGACGGAATGAAACCTTCGCGATGATCTTTCTTGGACCGAAAGCAAACCAGAAGACTTGGAGTTGAAGTCAGAGACACAACGAGGCGTCCACGAGGCAGGAGAGCGCGCCCTGGGGGTAGGCGCGCTCCCGTCCTCATGGGCCCATCGTAGCTCCACCAACCTAGTTCTTTCGCCTATATATACTCTTATACCCTAGAAACATCAGGGGGGCAGTCACGAAACCACTTTTCCACCAGCGCAACCTTCTGTACCCGTGAGATCCCATCTTGGGGCCTTTTCCGGCAATCTACCGAAGGGGGAATCGATCATGGAGGGCTTCTACATCAACACCATTGCCTCTCCGATGAAGCGTGAGTAGTTTACCACAGACCTTCGGGTCCATAGTTATTAGCTAGATGGCTTCTTCTTATCTCTCTTCGATTCTCAATACAAAGTTCTGCTCGATGTTCTTGGAGATCTATTCAATGTAATATTCTTTTGCGGTGTGTTTGCCGAGATCCGATGAATTGTGGATTTATGATCAAGATTATCTATGAATATTATTTGGTTCTTCTCTGAATTCTTATATGCATGATTTGATATCTTTGCACGTCTCTTCGAATTATCGGTTTAGTTTGGCCTACTAGATTGATCTTTCTTGCCTTGGGAGAAGTGCTTAGCTTTGGGTTCAATCTTGTGGTGTCCTTTCCCAGTGATAGTAGGGGCAGCAAGGCACGTATTGTATTGTTACCATCGAGGATAAAAAGATAGGTTTATATCATATTGCTTGAGTTTATCCCTCTACATCATGTCATCTTGCTTAATGCGTTACTCCGTTTTTATGAACTTAATACTCTAGATGCATGCTGGATAGCGGTCGATGAGTGGAGTAACAGTAGTAGATGCAGAATTGTCTCGGTCTACTTGACACGGACGTGATGCCTATGTTCATGATCATTGCATTAGATGTCATCATAATTATGCGTTTTTCTATCAATTGCTCGACAATAACTTGTTCACCCACCGTAATACATGCTATCTCTAGAGAAGCCACTAGTGAAAACTATGTCCCGGGGTCTCTTTTCCATTAAATAAAAGTCTCTTTTCCATATTGTTGAATCTCGTTTACTATTTTGCAATCTTTACTTTCCAATCTATACGACAAAAATACCAAAAATATTTACTTTATTATCTCTATTAGATCTCACTTTTGCGAGTTACCATGAAGGTATTGACAACCCCTTTATCGCGTTGGTTGCAAGTTCTTGATTGTTTGTGCAGGTATTTAGTGACTTGTGCGTCGTCTCCTACTGGATTGATACCTTGGTTCTCAAAACTGAGGGAAATACTTACGCTACTTTGCTGCATCACCCTTTCCTCTTCAAGGGAAAAACAACGCAAGCTCAAGAGGTAGCAATAATCGAGGCATCATGCCCCCACTTTCCCCACTAACCCACATCGTTACCGCTTCTGCGCGTGCACACTCAAATTCAATCTCACAATTTCTGCAGCGAATCAAATCCGATTGACAGCCCGTTGTCCCTTTTCTAAAGGGCATTCGACAGTCCTGACTGACCACCTTCCGCGGGGACCCATGCACTCGACCATGCTAAACACCCGACTGAAGTCACCTTCAGGATTGCTATGAGGCGAGCTTGACGCCCCTCCGCGGGTTAACTTGGCCCTTTCACTAGGCTCCAAGGGGCATGACTCGCAAACTAAGACTTGGAGATGACCCGCGCTAGTGTTCCCCTGGGATAAGGAGTAGCATCTCCCCGGAGAGTCAGACCATCGCCACTCGAGTTGTAATGGCATGTCCACACTCGAACCTCAAGTCTTTCTCTACTGAGAGTCAAATGAATGCCACCAAGTTTTTCTCGGCGGTCAACAACACATGGTCATTCAGGGAACCCTTTAGTCTAGAATCCTTGTGTTTTCATACAAGGCATAGAAAGCCACCATTCGAAAACATATTTTGAGTGCCCCTGAAGCATTCGAGCTTAACCGAGAGGCTCAGCCCGTTTGCCATACGAAACCTCAACCGATTCGCGGGCTAATGATGAGATCACCTACTATAGGTAGGGTCAAGGCCTATCATCTGGAGGGGGCCACACCATCATTGATGTGTCTCTGGACCATATTAGCATTCAGATGTGTATAACTGGAAGTCCACTCGGACACCTCGACAGCACTCAGACGCCTCCTCTTCAGTCGGCATGTCTACAAGCACTCGGACTAAGGAGATGAAGGCACGATATCGGAGCTGCAACAGTCGGGGAATCCTATGTCATTCTTGAAGTATAGTCATAGCAACCATGACCTATAGCTATCATTATTGTGACTATTTAGACCTGTAACTGCCGTAGTTACGAGCATTAGGTGCCCCGGTGACATGGGAGCAATGGAGGCTGCGGTGCACTCTATGTAAGCCGCACTCCTCCTCTTAGGCAGGGGTTAAGCAATCTCTGTAGTCATACCCCCCCCCCCCCAAAGAAAACAAGCCTCAGGGCACGAGATGTAGGGTTGTTACCTCCTTCGGGAGGGGCATGAACTCGTTAAACACCGAGTGTTACACCTGCGTTGTAGCTAGGCTCTGCCCCTCTTTCGTACCCCTAGTACTCATTGTCAGGATCGTAACCCCGACAACTACCACACACTCGCCTGAGTACATCGGGCATGTTGTTCATGTGGGTGATGATGTGACCGTTGTGCCGCTGCCTAACCTCATGGACATATTCACCATTAAGTTTGTCAAATACCTATTTAATTTGGATGCTAAATTCGAAAAAAAATGATCTGATGTCTCTCGAAGCATAATGCAAAGAGGAACAAATGCAAAGAACGGTATTGTTCGCCCTCAATTTGGCATTCACAAGAAGAAATCTTTTTTTGAACATCAGTACAGACACAAGCACTCATATACACGCGCGTACACTCATCCCTATGAACGCACACATGCACACCCTACCCCTATGAGCACCTCCGAAATACTGAGTCGGCATATCATCTTGAAATTTACGAAGTCACTGTAGGCACCTCATCGTCGACGGAACGTCTCCTCCCACTGAATGTGCATCGCCGGAAATCCTGAAATAAATCCAGGAATAAATGTGAGCACCAGGATTTGAACCCTGGTGGGCTGGGGATACCACAGTCCCTCTAACCATCCAACCACAGGTTGATTCGCTAAGAAGAATCTTTTCTTTTTGACAGAATTCACAAGAAGAAATCTAGTAGGTGCAAAGATAAGAAGGGTAGCTATAATGTGAAGGCGCAAATGGTTTCATGATACACCTATCTAGGATGCAAATGTGGGCTGAGATGTGTCTTTTTTTGTTGAAAGTGGGCTGAGATGTGTGTTGTCTTTGACGTTGTATTTTTCTCAAGTTGTAGTGGGGCCACGGGGTTTCATTGATGATGTTGTGATCCAAGTGCTTAGAGCATCTCCAATAGATGGTCTAAATTTTGGCGGTCCAAAATCGGAGATGTAAAGTATGGACCGCCAAAAAGTGCGTTTTGGAGCTCCGAAAAATGCTCAACTCCAACAGATGGTCCAAATCGGAGATGTAAAAGAGCAACTCCAACAAATGGTCCAAAACGAAGATGTAAAGTCGCCTTGATCGTCTTCTTCAACCTCGGGACATCGGTCGCCTTCGTCAAATCCGTCGCCATCAAGCTCTCCCTGACCTCCCCGAGCGCGCCATTCCCCTCGTGATGAGCTCCTCTTCCAATCCCCCTATTTTCCCCTTTCAATCAGTGTAGTTTGCCACCGCTCTCGTGCTCGTCAGTGGTCGCCATGGCCGGAGCCCGAGCTCCCCTGTAGGTGCTCCTTTGCCGGCCAGCAGTGACGGAGGCGGCTAGCAGCCGACGCGAACACCACGAGCAGCGGCACGAGCGCGCTGCACGGGCCAGCAGGGCCGGCAGCTCGACTGGATGGGGTCAGTGCGGGGTGGCGGCGGGGCAGGGAGGCGGTGGCAACGGGGCAGGCCAGCGAGCAGCGGTAGCGGCAGAGGCGGGCGGCGGCCTAAGGACCCGACGGAGGCCTACAGGGGCAGGCGGACCGCAGGAGGCGCCGAATCCCACCGCGGCTGCCTCCCGATTCGGTGGCGCCAGGGCGGCTGCGAGACGGCTTCCGGCGATGGGGGCAAGGGCGGTGGCGGTGACAGCGGCGGGGATTTGGACGGTGGCGGCGGCGGATTCCGGCCGACTGGTGTCCGGGCGGGCGGACGGACACGGTTGTGAAATGAAATGAAGGGCGGATGGACGGGTGCGGGCGATCGCCGAATTTGAACCAGTTGTATCTCGTGATGCAAATTTGCACCGCGAGGTGTTGTATTTTACATCACCGGGAGGCCGCGGTCCAATTTTTTTACATATGGACCGTCTGTTGGAGCAGCGTTTTTTGCCCCAGACGGTTCAAAAGTTAGGTATTTTTACATTTGGATCGTCTATCGGAGATGCTCCTAGAGGTTACAGTGATTTTTTGTCAAGTGTGTTGTTGGCCTCTGTGATCCCGTGGCTCCACTATTTGGCAGCATTTCATATGGATGAGCAAGTTTGTGACAGTTTTTGACCGATTTCCGTTAATTAACTAGACAGCTCTGTTCGCCTTAATTAAAACTTTTTGACAACGTTAAAAAAACTGAATATGAGCAGCAGTCCGAGGACGGCAGGAGCCGCGCCACCGGTGTCCAACCAAACCGGCCGTCCCCCCGAACCCTATGCCTGATTGTTCACGTCGCCAACTGATACGATTGGACTGTTATGTCTTCAACAGTATAAAATTTGGACTCTTTATGAACCAATGGATGGACGCAGCGCACCTATATGAACGGTGGGGCGTAGAACCTAGATACGTCACACCTGACACAAACCTAGCTCCCCACGTCTGTTTCGTCAAACATGTGACGGGCACGCGCGGAACCATAAAAACCCACGCTCCCTCGCGCCACCACACAAATCGCTTGCTTGCCGTCGTCGCAGATCGACTGCGCCCCATCTAGCGCTACGCGAAAGCCACCCGTGACCGGGGTCAGAGAGGGGGCCATGTCTCCGCAGCCGCACTTCCTCGTGCTGACGTTCCCGCTCCAGGGCCACATCGCGCCGGCGCTCCGCCTCGCCCGGCGCCTGCTCGCCGCCGCGCCCGACGTGCTCGTCACGTTCTCCACCACTGAAGCAGCGCACCGCCGCATGTTCCCGGCGGAGGCGGGCGCGCCCGACGGCGGCGGTGGCGATGACTGCCGCCTCGAGCTCCTCCCGTTCTCGGACGGCACCGAGGCCGGGTACGTTAGGAGCAGCACCGACCCTGCCGCGTTCACCGACTACATGGCGTCCTTCCAAGCCGCGGGCGCGCGCAGCGTCGGGGAGCTCGTGGACGCGTTCGCCGAGCGCGGCCGCCCCGTGACCCGCGTCGTGTACACGATGCTCCTCCCGTGGGCCGCGGACGTGGCGCGCGACAAAGGCTTGCCGTCCGCGCTCTACTGGATCCAGCCGGCCGCCGTGCTCGCCGTCTACTACCACTACTTCCATGGCCACGCCGCCGTCGTGGCCGACCACCGCCATGACCCGTCGTTCCTCGTGCGGTTCCCGGGCCTACCGCCGCAGGCCGTGCGGGACCTCCCGTCCTTCCTCACCGAGTCCACCGATCCGTCCGACTTCTTCCACAGCGTGTACACTACCGTCCGCGACCTGTTCGACACGCTCGACAGGGAGACCCCCAGAGCCACCGTGCTCGTCAACACGTGCCAGGAACTCGAGGAGGGCGCGCTCGCCGCGGTGGGAGCGTACGACGCGCTGCCGATCGGCCCGGTGCTCCCGTCCGGCGACGAGGCCGGCCTCTTCAAGCAGGACGGCGTCAAGTACATGGAGTGGCTCGACGCCAAACCGGCCGATTCCGTGGTGTACGTCGCGTTCGGGAGCCTGGCGAGGATGGAGAGGGAGCAGCTCGACGAACTGCTCCTCGGACTCGAGGAGACCGGGAGGCCGTACCTGTGCGTCGTCCGGAAGGACATCAAGGCGGAGCTCGCGGATGGCGAGGCGTCGGAGACGGAGATGGACGCGCCACTCAAGAACGGCATGGTGGTGGAGTGGTGCGACCAGGTGCGTGTGCTGTCGCACGCGGCGGTGGGTTGCTTCGTGACGCACTGCGGGTGGAACTCCGTGATGGAGAGCGTGGCGTGCGGCGTGCCGATGGTGTGCGTGCCAAAGATGTCGGACCAGCGGATGAACGCGTGGCTCGTCGAGTGCGAGTGGCGCGTCGGAGCGCGCGCGGAGGTGGGTGGCGACGGCGTGCTTCGCGCGGCCGAGGTGAGGCGGCGTGTAGAGGAGGTGATGCGGGAGGGCGAGGCCGCGGGGGGCGCACGGCGTGCGGCGTCAGAGTGGAAGGCGGCGGTCGTAGAGGCTCTGGGGAAAGGTGGCTCGTCGGATCGTAATCTAAGGGTATTCCTCGAGGGCATCAGTAGTGGTGTCTCCTTGTGACAGCAGCGTCTCACACCAGCTTCTAGGAGAAATGCGACACGCGACTAGGGCTGCAACAAAGCTCGAGACTCGTATTTTGACTCGTTCGAAAAGAAATTAGTGGAGTATGAGCACTTCATGTAACTCAATTGAGAAACAATATAACTCGATCGAGAAACGAGCTGATTGAGCCGACACTGGCTCGCTCGATAGCTCGATATCATATAATTCTATTAAATAGTTTTGATATATACTTCCTCCGTTCCTTTATGTAAGGCGTATTATTTTTGACACGGTGATCAAGGCACAGAATTTAGATAATTAAGGACAAAAATACCCTTGACAAATCGTTGGTTAGTGGCAAGTAAATCGGTTAGTCCAAAAAAGAAAGAGATGGATGCAATCGACACAGATACTTTTCTTCTTTTGCCACAAGAAGAGATACATGCAATTTGTAAAAAGATATTTTCCTTTTTTCTAGATGGCTAAGAACCGAACTAGGAGGAATTAGAACAAATGCACATTGTGAAATTTTATCAAAAAAACAAATACACCTCATATAAAGGAACAGATGGAGTATTATAAAATAATAAGATAATTTAGTACCATATATGTTGTGTACCATTTTTCTCCAGTTTACCTACTAGTAAACATGAAAGCCTAATTAAGGGTGGAGAAAATTTAGCCTTAATATGATATGTGGTAGTTATTTTGGCCAAAGTTTAAGAGCAGTCGTACCTTCATTTTCTTCCTTTGCTAGTTCATTCATAATTTCTTGTTATTAATTACAAGCCTTCAGTTGAGAGAACGTAAGTAAAATTTATAATGGTTTTTTTTTTCGAAAAAACTTCTGATCTATTCATCTTCAAGCATGGCAATACAACGAGCACCAGAAATAATAAAAATTACATCCAGATCCGTAGACAACAACCTAGCGACGATTACAAGCACTAAAGCGAGCCGAAAGAGCGCCGTCATCATCGCTCGTCCCACGACAGAGCTGGAAAAAACTTGTTGTAGTAGAGAGTCGGGAAGTCGTCGTGCTAAGGCTTTCTTGTGTTGTGTTGTGGCCTACCTTGTTCCAAAAATTGCATTAGATTATTGAGAAAACCATTTTTATTTAGCTCAAAACTAGCTCGAGATCGATTTGAGATCGTTACAAGCGAGCACGAGCCGCTCGGTCTTGAGCTTCGTTCATTTTGAACTCGCTCAAATTGTAGTATAAGTTAAGTTGAGACTAGTCTAAACCGCCCGAACTCGACTCATTTGCAGCCCTAGACGCGACAACACCAAGACTATCAAAGGCGGAGCAAGCTTTAAGATTCTTAACCCACGTTCTATTTCTAGGTTGTCTGGGGCGTGTTTGGTTGTCTGCATAAGGCCCAACCAGGCCTGCGCGGGATGAAAGCGCGTTGTTTGGTTGCGTGGGCTGCATCTAAATCTCGGGCCGCATGAAACTTAAAGCAGTCTCGGGCCTGGCCCGCGAGCTACTTTTGAATTGGCAGTTTCTCAGCAGTCAGGCTCGGCGCGACCACACATGGTTCTTGGCTACACGCCTCGGGGAGCACGGCAGACCGGCAGGACGTCTCAATAACTCCTCTCTCTCTCTCTCTCTCTCTCTCTCTCTCTCTCTCTCTCTCTCTCTCATGTCACCGCCCACGCTCCATTCACACCACTCTCCTCACCGTCCGTTTCTCTCCTCTCCTCTGATGGCTCACCCGCCGTCGCGTCGTCCCCTCACCGCCATCGAGGCCAGCGGGAACCGCATCCACGAGAGGTGGATTGCCGGATTCGCGAACTCCGGCGTTGACTTGAGGACGGTCCTCCGCGCACCGTCACCCATCTGCACCAGGCCACCTCGCCCGACCAATGCGGTGCCGGCCACTCCGGCTCCACCGCCATATCCGGACCTCATGGTCATGGGTTCGATGGCGGCCCCGGAGGGGGCGGCGACCGTGCCGCTACTCGGAACCACTTTGGGTGGGAGGGGGTTACCCCCATCTGAGGGTTTTCTTCGGGCAGCACGTCAGGGCCATGGATGACGGCGCCTGCTTCCTCGACCTCCCGCATGTCCACTAGCACCGGGGCAATGTCGATGGTAGCCGACATTGTCGGCTCCTCCTCCTCCTCTTCCCTCTTGGCATGCCATCTCCTCCCCGTCGGGGTTTTCTCCCTGGCCGGCGTATGCTCCAACTCGACCCCCTCCGGTAAGGTACTATTTCCCCCTCTACTCGTACATATAGATTAGGGTTTTCTGTTTTAGGCATGATAAGGAATCGATTGGATTCGAGTCGAATCCAATCCAATCCAATTAGTTCATTCTTGGCTACTATTGTTCATGTTCATGTTATTCGTAGGAGGGCAGATTGGTTCTTGTTCATGTTGTTGATAGGAGGGTTAATTGGTTCTTGTACATAAGTGGTTACATCATAGTTCATAGGCGGGGTATATTGGACTTGTTGTTCATAGGTAGGTTTTGTGTTTGATGTTGAAGCTACATTGGTGCTTGCTTAGGCATGGTTTGTTGCTTTATTTCATTATGTGCATGGCGTTCATGGTAGGTAGGACGCATGCTCATACACGTTGTAGGACCATTGTGTTTCCTCGTATAGTTACTAGTACCAATGTAGCATGCTGCCAAATGTGGAAGTGGTCACAACTTGCACTGCTAGTTTTAGATCATGGCCATGATGTTCACTGATCAGTGGCTGTTGCCCATGAGCAAGAGCCACTCATCAGTGATACTTGCTCTTCGGCAAGTGCCACTCATCATGTTTTGGAAACTGCACTAATCAGTGGTTGCTGCACATGAGCAAGTGCCACTCATCAGTGACACTTGCTCTTCGGCAAGTGCCACTGATTATTGTCTGAACCCAACCAGGCAGTTACTAACCCATGTCATCTTACCTGACAAGGTGATGAAGACAGAGTGGGGCAGGGCCGGTCGAGGAGCTCAGGTCGTGGTCGGTGCCGAGGCGCCGTGGAATTCATCCCCACGAACCACTGACTCAAGAGGGTGGACTTGCCTGGCAGGGCCGCCTTCATGAGCCAGCTGTGTTCAAGGGGACGATCTCTAAGGACCGGCCACGAGGAGGGGTCCTGAGAGCCACTGCGTTTCTACTGCCAGATCAAGGACAAGGAGGATCTCGCCATGCTTGTCATCCCGACCAAGTTCAGGGAGGTGATAAAGCAGTGGCTAATGATCAAGCCTCCGCGCATCGTCAGGCTGTCGACCAACAAGTGCTATGAGTTCCGGGTTTGGGTCCAGAACTTTCAGGGGGAGATGGTGCTTGGCCGGGGCTGGCCGTACTTCTACCGCCGCCACGGGATCACCCCCGGCAATCTCGTCATCATGCGAATCTCCGGCCTGGGCCTGAATGTGCAGATTTACAACCACGATAGCTCGATCATGTGTAGGGCGTGCAGCACTAAGCACAACTGCGTCGGCGACTTCTCTCAGGCTCTATAGATCATCAGTTACTCTGTCTTATTATGGAACTGTTACTAGTGTTACTAGTTTGTGTTGAACTTTGATGGTGATCATTTGAACTTGTGTTGCGAACATGTTAATATATTGGCCATGATCAGCACCCTGGCGTGAAGCAGGGGGCATGGGATGCCCCTGCTATTTTTAACGATGGACCTAGTATATTAGTTAGCTTCTTAATCTGTTGTTATATTCATGTGCATTGCTTGTTTGCATTGTTTGCCTTCAATTGTGCCTGCTATTGTGCTGCTAATGTGATGGTAAGGCCACCACATTTGAATGGGGGTGAGCAGAACACAAACGTATATGTAGCCAAACAGTTGTGGTTTGCATCTGCTCAACCCTTAAGCACATATGCAGGCAACCAAACACCCATCCCTAAAGTTCTCATTGATGCAATGCAGGCAACTAAACAACATGCAGATGTTGGTTTGTTGCCTGTTTTTGCTTAACCAGGCTAGCTTGAGATGGGGATGAAATGCTCGTACTATTGCAGAAGGCTACCAAACACGCCCCTAATGTATTGTTAAGTGAACAGTGTAGAATAGACGATAACTCGGTGGAAATTCGCAGGGGAACGCATCTGCCTAGCCGTGTCAAGCGTCTGATTGCCTCACGATCCGTTATAGTCTTTGGATTTCGAACAAGGGTACAACAAGTTTTAACTTTTAGTTTATGAAGCTAATGATTTTGTCAATTGCTTGCACCTAGATTCAGAGTTGAAACTTAAATTTACCATTTTGTTCGCTCGCAAGTTCTAAAACGGATGGTTTGTTGGTCGCTCGTACCAAGTTTCAAAAGTTAAAAATTAACAAAAAATTTAAAACTCATCAAAATGTATTGAAAATTAATGTCATTTGAAAGACATCGTCATCGAAAACATGAATATGAAAATAAAACATAATTTGAACTTTTAATTCAAAAGATACGAAAGATTGAAAATCAAAAGCCAAAATAAAAAAAGCGGGTTGCATGCCCGGGACCTCCCTGCTACAAATCATCTCCCGCTAGCCCACACACTTTTCAACCTATCACACGTGATGACTTCTCAGCCACCTACACACTCCTACGGGCTCCTAGAGTAACTAACATGTTGTAGATTTTATAAGATTAATTAAATTGATTAGAATGTTTATGGTCTGATGCAGGAAATTTCCAACGACACACTCATACTTTTGATGTTCAAGGCATCACCGTAGCTATATAAGCTAAAGCGGGATGAACGTATGAATTCATACGAAGACGTACAAAATAAGAAGAATGCATCAGATGTGAAATGTACTTTCCTTTTAGACGAAAAAGGGTTTCCCCCGCTTTATATTATAAAGCAACCACCAAGCATCCAACAACAAGCATCCAACATCACCTGAAGGTTTTGACGAGGCGTGCATGCATGGTTATAGATGTTTTTTGTTCTCCAAACAGATTTTGCTGAGGTGTTGATTTCTAATAGGATGTACACATGTACGAAATAAAGACGGATTATGCGCTATTGATTAATATTGCATCATAAATAGCATTTAAAAATGTTTAATAGGTAAAAAAATCGTATTCAGATTCTAAACATTTTTCTAATCAATTTTTATATACAACATGTCAAGATTGGAGTTAGGGTTTAAAGATATGGATATTTTTTTAAAGCCTTTAAACTCACTTAAAAGAACCGTTGATTAAGCAAAATAACAGGGGGTTTAGTAAAAACAGCGAACAATTTTGTTCACTTGAAATAGGACCACAGGTTAATTTCCAAAAACTACACGTTGTTCCCTGCAAAAATGGAATGTTTTTCTGGACTCACTAAAATTGGACTGTCGGTTAATTTCAATAAAGTGCAAGGGGGTTCTACAAAAAGGCACGACGGCAAGCAGAAGCGTTCCTACCATTATTAGTAGGTATAGATATCTATACCTACTTATAAAAATGAGGAGATATTCTTAGTCCATCATGGGTATTTTGCAGGAAAATCCCTGATATTGTGACGAATGAACCCGCTATCCTAGATGTGTTTTTTTTTCATGCCCAACCACATAATCGGCACGTGGGATTGAACTCACGGCCTTTCATCCAGTCCAGAAGGCGACATCCTACTTGGCTAGCACGTGTTTCTGTCGAGAATAAATCATTGGTTTGCCCATTAGTCCCACTTCACTGCCTTGCACCCCTTTGCATCAATTTATATACATCTACGATATGAAATGAGGAAGCCTCCTAAAGAATTAATAGTGAGATGATAAAGAGTGAGTTCCGTTTGAGCACAATTAAGAGAGAAGAAATTAACCTCGTTCTCCTACGGGGGAGAGGATGAAAAAGGAAGTAGAAGGGTGAGCCAGGAGAGAAAGGAAAAAGGAACTGTGTGGGAGAGAGAAGAAGAAAAAGAAAAAAGATCATCTCAGATGAGAAAACCGCATGCACATATAAATAAAAGCGTCCAACCAGCGTGAGCTACCCCATGCGCTGACATGCGGATCGACTCCTTGTTTGTTGTTGTTTAATAAAACCCAAGGCCGAACGGAACAAGGATATATCGAAGCTTACAACATGCCAGGTGTATTCTTCACATATGGGCTTTCTGATCGGGTAAAGTTCTTCGCTAAGATTTGATATTTGAAGCACGATGGTTGATATCACACCCAAACCAAAATGTTCATTCTAAAATTCAAAATTGCACAAAAGCTATTCTATAAGTTGAATCGTCTTACCTCCTTCAAAACCTATCAGAGGGTTTGGATCCATGTTTATTGCGCTAAGGATATTTTTTTGTTGTTGCAATGCAAAAGCATATTTGTTGTATTTTACGTAAGTTATGATCACGGCGCATCAAGCTTCCTTGAGCTGCACCTGAATAGTTGTAGGACCAGCTTGTTGAAAGTGGTGCACACACTCACCGCAAAGCCTGCAACTCCCGACTGCACATGCTAACAGTTAACGACCACAATTTGAAGCTTGCCATATTGGCTTTTTGATGTAGGGCGGAACCCTAGGGGCCGATCTTTCACGTTTGGAGAGGATCCCTACGAGGAACACGAAAAACGCACGGAAGAACACAAGGGAAATCACAGGGGAAATCAAGAGAAACACTCAACCAACACGAATATGACCACACATGTGCTAGATCCAAGGAACACAAAGAGATACACGGTCCAAATCCAACAAAGGATGATACAAGTGGCTGTAGCTCATCTCTGAGAGGAGGTCTTGAATCCACGAGGGATCTTCCCGTAAGGGGATCTTGAATCCATGGTGGATCTTCTCCGAAGAGGCCGCGGTCTCTTACGAGGAGGAGATCCGTATGGATGAGCAAAGCTCTATCTCAAATGAGCTAATCCTTTTCTCAACCCTAACTAGTAGGAGGTGGAGGAGTATATATAGTCATGGGCCATGAAGGGGTAAGTGGGGGATACATGGGCCTCAGCCTGATACTCTGCACACACATAGGCGTCGGACGTCCGGTGGGTTCCGATCGTCCGGAGGCTCGGGACGGTCCGGACGTCCCGAAGTCTTCGGACTTCCGTAGATATCATTCTGTTGCAGTGGCGCTGGTCGTCCGGAGGCGCTCGGTCGTCCGGGTCCTGGGATGTGTCGGACGTCCGGTCCTCGTCAGTCGCCCGGCCGCTGTAGCATTCACGGGCTAACTCTTCAGGCTGGTGGAGGCTCCAGGCGTCGGACGTCCGGCGGGGTCCGGTCGTCCGGAGGCTGTAGACTTCGGGCAGCTTCTTCTCTTGGTCCGTGTACTTGGCGTCCTTGCTAGCTCGTCCGTTGGATGTGGTGGCTCTGTGGCTTTCCTCTAAGTACATGATCATGCATAGCACACACGTTGGAGGTAGTAGCCATGTCTCACATGTAGAAAGTGAAGGTTCGGAGAGGAGCGGGTTCACCTTGTGTCCAATGGCGTATAGTTGAGGTCTCGTCATATGTCCTCTTGGGGTTTGGAGAGTAGTCGGAGTGTACATGGGGATGAACGTGGGATGCTCCGCATCATCTCCCCCCCCCCCTTGGGAAAGATCCGACCTCGGATCGTGATCCTCATCACCATGGAAATGGTTGTCATGGACGGACTTGTAGTTGGACGGAGTTGAAGGCATGGCGCAATCCAAGTACTCCAAGGCATCTCCGATATGTGGTACATGCAAAATGAGCAAACACAAGTGACACTTGGAAATACAATGGTTAGCGCACACAAAGTGTCCATCATGTAAGAATGAGTCCGTGCGGCAAGATAGTGCGTGGCAAAGCGCATGAAGCTTATGAAGATGATAGAGAATGATATGCAGAACATTCATGGGAGCAAATGCAGTCATTGTGCACACAAATGTGTTGTGAATGCAACCACGGTGCAAAATGATGTCATAATGGGATGGTGTATCAAAAGCATGAACATGGCAATGGATGCTCAATATGTGTAAGCTATCATGCAATTGATGGTGGACAATATGATCATGTTGTATGAATATGCCATCAAGGAAGATCACAATAAATTTGCTAAGGAAGTGCACAAGCTCATATATCATGGATGACATGGAAATAGATGCAACAAGACCAGCATAATGTGAGTCAATCCATGCATAGCGTGCAAACTTGTGGTGAGTATGATATGTCCATCGAGCATGACATGAGGAGGCACAATCAACAAATATGGAGGTGGTGGTACAAAAAGTCAAAGGAGTGTTGATGTACCCAAGCTCGATGTAGTGGCATGAGTGAAGTTTCGAAGGTGCATCCAAGAAGTGAGAGCGCTCCTCAATGTGATGGTCCATAGAGCCAATCTCCAATGTCGCTCCTCCGTTCGCGAGATGTATCATGTAGACAACAAGAAGGAAACAACAATGAAAGAGTGACCCATCCAATATGCGTACTTGAGGATGGCTCAAAGGGACAGAGTTCACCTTTATGAGAATGTAAAAAATGTTGGTGTCACACATCATGTACGCCTTCACATGACCAAGTTGTCTCGTCATGGTACCGCCTTGTGAATCCTTCAAAACGAAAGAACATGACAAACACTCAGAAAAACAAATGAGGTTAGCCAAAGTGCAAAATCTATCATTCGTGTGGTAAGATACCAAACAAGTGTATGCATCATGCTCATCATAAGAAAGGACAAGGGAGTATTGCATAGTATGGAGGCATATGATGCGGGAACAACCAAATACAATAGGTTCAAGTAAACAAGCATGCATCACAAGTAAGGTGTCAAAGTCTCCAAGATCAATAAGCATAGTATGGTTGCATAAGTGTAGTATGGTTGCACTCAATACAAGTGGATATGAAAGAGGCAACTAATGGACACAAGAGACAATGATCAAGATATATCATGTGAGAGGCATGAGCATATATGTCATCAACCCAAGAAAACAAGTAATAGTGGAACATGGGTGATGCAACATAGCAAGCAATCATAGCGATCAACTCAAGCATGCTAGTAGTGTGAAGATGCAACATACTAGAAGGAATCATGGCAAGCATGTCATGTGTGCAAATGGCGGGCATGAATAATGCACATGACATATCACAAGCATGAAAGCAAAATATGAGAAAAATATCATCAATGTATTGGCGAGAGACCATATGTAAATAGCAATGGCACATCATGACTCTCCCAACGCAACAAGCATCAATAGCATGGAGCACATGATAAGCATGGAAATAGCAAACAAGGATCTCCACCAAGCATGCAAATACACATAGAAGTAGCATAATGGTGAATCATGGGTGTATGAAATCTAGGGTCACAATTGCATGGCAAAGGCATAGGAGCAAACATAACATGCAAAGTGAACACAATAGTATGGGCATAAGGTGACAAGTGGTAAATAGCCCATAGCCGTGTGAGAGCCAAGTATAAGAGATGCGCGTAGTCCTTGCGCGAAGGGAACGGTGGTAAGGATAGTCCACGGGATCCCAAAGCATCGTTGCTATCAAGAGCCCGTTTCGTCAACTCTTGGGATTGAGAGGTTGACGAGTATACGTGAGTACCTACACAAAACAAAGACAAAGGAAAAATTGTGTGTGCGTGGTATATGTACACATCATCCATCATGATGCGCACGTGCATGTGTCGGTTAGCACAAAATATCCAATGCTCAAATAAATGAGATGCATGATATAGAAATATGTCATCCATCATGATGGGTTTATTGTTATGTATTTCATAATGGATAATCAAAGGATGTAATGCAACATGAGAAATATCTAGAGCATTGTTATTCATGGAATGCATATGGTGCAAGCAATCATGGAAATCTTGCAAAGGATGGGATGAATCAAAATCTCCTAATATGCATGAGGAAACTATGGGGGTCTCCTCATGAGCATTAATGGAAACATCACATGGAGAATATTGACAACATCCAAAACAATGCATATTCGGAACAATGTGATCATGGCATGGCATAGTAGATGAATTGCGCAAATCATGTAAAGGAAGGATGGCAATATCATCACAGGAGAAGCAAAAGCCAATGACCATCATCTCGTCATCTATGCCATTAGTGCAAATGGGATTGATTTTAATGGGGCATGCATACTTACTATGTTGAGATTGAAATGATGCAATATGGGAGATCTCACTCATAGCATATGACAAGTTCAAAGGATTTTCAAACATGAAGTGACCAATAGAATTTTCACATGATATCCTATGAAGCATAGCATCACAACTAGGCAACTCAACATGCTCATCATCATATTCATCATAAATAGGTAAGTCAAGGCATGAAGAAGTCTCACTAGCATGAAGCATGGGAATAGGTGGGTCAACATCATGGGAGCAATCGATGTCAAGAGAGTCCACTAGTGGGACAAGAGAAGCACCATCACCTATATTGCCTTTGGAGCATCGCTCATGTGTTGTAGGTGAGGTGTTGAAGATCCACTCGTTGTCATCTACATCTTGATGGAACCATGTGGGGGTGCATCATTGTCCACCATGGCCATCATCGTCTCCATTGGAGGGATGGACTCATCGAGGATAGGCATGTCGTCATGTAGGAGACCTAGCACCAAAGAAGAAAACACACAAGGAGTAGAGGTTAAGTCGTTAGAAATCATAAGCCTCACATGCCGTGTCAACTACCTCATTCTCTAAGTGTTGTGGCTCACTCACTCCCTCAAAGATGCTCTCACTCATATGGTTGGTGGAGTCACTCAAATGGCGCTCAATCTCACATAGGATGTGTGGCATGCTCTCATGTGTGGGGCTAGTGGTGGTCACACTCATCCTCTCATAGGAAATGCTCTCAATGTCACATATGGTGGAGTCACTCATGCCACTCATGTGGTGGTGGCTCTCCTCACATGACAAATGGGGCATCTCAACATATGTGGGTGTCGGAGAGGTGTAGGTGCAAATGTCTCCATGCGCGGTCGTGCAGCTTGACTCGGAGTATGAGTCCAATATGGGCGTCGTCTTCATGTTGTTGAAGAGGTTCGCGCTTGTTGCCGTAGTCGAAGGGGATGGCCCTTGCTCGAACGTCTTGTCGCCGTCTTGGTGTGGGAGGCCCATATGATGTGGCACCTCGTAGCTCGTCTCCATGACCGAAGGGAGTTTCCCATGCTCGGCCATCTTCCTTGGGGGGCTTCCGAAGATGGAAGTGTCGCCCTCGCTCGTAGGTAGTCGCCTTGGACTTGATGAAATCTATGTAGGCGTACACGTTGGAAGTAGGCGAAGATGCCGTACGTCCAAAGGCAAAGATGCCTTGATAGCACTTGGCGAAGATGCCAAAGTGGTTGTTGTAGCCGTAGCACCGTCTTGGTGGTGGTCATCTCGCGGTCTTCTCTTTTGCTCATCAAGCGTCGACTTGGCGTGAAGTAGGGCTTGTTGGGACTCGTACGTTTGCGCTTGTGGAGCATCTTCATGATGATGGTGTCGTTGTCACGCTTGAGCTCGATGTCGTTCGTTGTCGTCGTGCACATGATGCTTGGAGGTGACTTGCCCTTCATGATGATGTGGATCACGAACGTGATGGAGGTCGCCATGTAGATGTGGACGAGGACGATTTTCACTTGCATCATTGCCACGCTCCGAAGACTTGTGGCTTGAATGTCTCCGCCTTGAAGATGACGAAGGGGAAGAAGACTTGATCAAGGCTCTAATCTCCTCCATCCTTGCATCTTGCTCCTCTTTATGTGCGGAAAGCTTCTTGTCGATGTAGTCCCTTTTCCTTGCTTCGGAGTGACGAATGTCGATGGAGATGTTCTCGATGCGCTCACGCAATCTTGATTGTGCGCCTTGTATTTATCGTTGTAGATCGAAGATAGACGCTTTGGAGATGTACTTGTTCATGCCGTCGTTGTTGTTGTAGACCGGAGAGGAAATGCCTTGCCTATCCATCACAAGACTCGAGCAAGTATGAGTGGGAAAAAGAGAAGAACTATACCAAATGTACCTTGGCCGATGTTGAAAATGGATCAATGATCACTCAATGATGTAACAAGGAAATAGCACAATTGGTACCAATTCTTGTCGGTTCTCACACCTACACAAGTAAAGCTTATAGTGGAGCTCGGTGAGGATAGTGGCACAAAAATTTGATGCAAAATGTTAGCAAGAGTCAATAATGTTGAAAGAGATTCACAAATTTGCAAGCGAAACAAGTAGACCAATAGCAATAGAATGGCACACGGAAACACACACACGGATAGATAAATGGGGTCGTGCAACCAAGGAATGAGCACAAAATGTGGAATCCACGAAAAACGCTCGTGTTGCACAACTCAAGAGAGATGTTAGCACGATTGCTCTATAGGCAGATACGACACTTGTGCACAACCTATGATATGCAAAATGGATAAACTTTTATCCCAAGTATGCTATGTATGTATGGTTCCCGGTGTTTCTCACAAGATGATCCAAGATGATTGGATATGACAATCTTATGTGAAATGTGGTATGATGCTATGGCACTTGCTTACAAGCTCTTTGCCCTTTCTCTTTTGCTTAAAAGCTTTATTTCTTTTTTTTGTATGGCCACTTTTGCACAATGCACAAACGAAGATAGCAATTGTGTATATGCGGGAACAAACTTGTGACATACGATATAATACCAAGATATGCACCACAATGATATGGTATGTATGCTATGGGAAGTATGATCACTAATGTGCACAAGTAACGTTACTGGCAATACTCAAATGGCTAGTATCGATAGGTAAGTGACGCAAAATAGGCTAGGGGTTATCAATTTAATGGCATGGGAATATACAATGGAGGGTTACACGATACCAAGATGATATGGAGGTTACCGTACTTGGCGATGATGAGTGGCGGTGTTCTTGATGTAGAAGTCAATATGATGGAGACTCGTCCCTAAGTAGCCGAAACACCTTAGGAAACGGAAAAACTGCGAACTCAAAATCTCAAATGTCAAATGTCAAAATGGTGGTAGCGGAAAGCGGTGGTGGTTTGCACTTGGCAATCCGGAAGTGGAATGATGGGCTATACACGTGTCGAAGTTGAAGTTGTCGTCCCTAAGTAGCCGAAACACCTTAGGAGACACAAGCCACAACTCAAACAAAATTGAGTTAAATTGGGGTGGAAATGTATGGTGGGCACGTCTATGTGGAAGTGGTGGTGGTGGTTGATGAAGAAGCAATTATCCCTAAGTAGCTGAAACAACTTAGGAGACTCGAATCACTACTCAAGCAACCACTAATGCTAAGGTCTAGGTTGAGCTTGTTTGAGTTGATCAAGATGGGTTAGGTTGCGGAAGTTGGTGGTGGCTATGCGGATGATGTGGTGGAAGCCCTAGGCAAAGATGCCAAAGTTCCAAAAATTTGATGGAGTCAAATGATGTTGGTGGTATTTTTATGGGAAGGGGGAGGTCAATAGCTTCAAAACGAGCTAAAGAACGTCAAAATCGGAGTTCGGATGAATTAGTTATGGCCGAAACAAGAATCATCCGAAGTCAATATCTACAGGTTACGGACGTCCGTAAATGGACGGATGTTCGGTTGTCGGACGTCCGGTCGGGTCGGAAATCCGTAAATTCAGCTCGGGTTAGGGGTTTCGGTCATCTGGGAAAGGTCGGACGTCCGGTCGTTCCTGGGGCTCCGGATGTCCGTAAAACGCCGGTCGTCCGGTGGGTCGGGGTCAACACGAAATCCGAGATCCGGGGCGCGATCTTGAGCGGAAAATGGAGATTTCGGGGTCAAAATTGAAGAGATTTTATGGATGAAAGATGGGGAAACTTGGGGAGATGCTAGATCCACTCGAAACCAAGCAAATCCATGGATCAAAATCAACAAAACATCATCAAACCAACAAATCAAAAAAAATTGGGGCTATTTTTGGTGGGGATTTTCAGATTTAGGATAAAATCAACAAAATCAAGCTAGAAAACGAAGGGTAGGGGCTCCAAAAACATGATCAATGTGGCTCATGATACCATGATGATGTAGGGCGGAACCCTATGGGCCGATCTTTCACGTTTGGAGAGGATCCCTACAAGGAACATGAAGAACGCATGGAAGAATACGAGGGAAATCACGGGGGAAATCAAGAGAAACACTCAACCAACACGAATATGACCACACATGTGCTAGATCCAAGGAACACAAAGAGATACACGGTCCAAATCCAACAAAGGATGATACAAGTGGCTGTAGCTCATCTCCGAGAGGAGGTCTTGAATCCACGAGGGATCTTCCCGTAAGGGGGTCTTGAATCCATGGTGGATCTTCTCCGAAGAGGACGCGGTCTCTTGCGAGGAGGAGATCCGTATGGATGAGCAAAGCTCTATCTCAAATGAGCTAATCCTTTCCTCAACCCCAACTAGGAGGAGGTGGAGGAGTATATATAGTCATGGTCCACGAAGGGGTAAGCGGGGGATACATGGGCCTCGGCCCGATACTCTGCGCACAGACAAGCGTTGGACGTCCGGTGGGTTCCGGTCGTCCGGAGGCTCGGGACGGTCCGGACGTCCGGAAGTCTTCGGACTTCCATAGATATCATTTTGTTGCCATGGCGCTGGTCGTCCAGAGGCGCTCGGTCGTCCGAGTCCTGGGATGTGTCGGATGTCCGGCCGCTATAGCATTTACGGGCTGACTCTTCAGGCTGGTGGAGGCTCGAGGCGTCGGACGTCCGGCGGGGTCCGGTCGTCCGGAGGCTGTAGACTTCGGGCAGCTTTTTCTCTTGGTCCGTGTACTTGGCATCCTCGCTAGCTCGTCCGTTGGATGTGGCGGCTCCGTGGCTTTCCTCTAAGTACCTGATCATGCATAGCACACATGTTGGAGGTAGTAGCCATGTCTCACATGTAGAAAGTGAAGGTTCGGAGAGGAGCGAGTTCACCTTGTGTCCAATGGCGTATAGTTGAGGTCTCATCATGTGTCCTCTTGGGGTTTGGAGAGTAGTCGGAGTGTATATGGGGATGAACGTGGGATGCTCCGCATCACTTTTACACACACCTATTGTTGTAAAGAAAATGTGAGTGGTCCCGTTCTAGTGGTCCTCCAAACTGAAAGGAACTACATATGATAGGTGCAAATGAGACCGGCTGCATATTGCATGTTGTATTTCTATAGTATTGTTTTTTCGGGAACTTTCAATCTATTAATCATTAGTCATGGGCTCATGGCAGTACAACGAACATTAAAATAACAAAAAATTCATCCACATCTATATACCAAATAGCGAAAAATACAAGCACTAAAGTGAGCCGAAAGCACACCGCCGTTCGCCCCTCTTTTGTCGGAGCCTGGCAAAACTTGTTGTAGTAAACAGTCATGAAGTCATCGTGCTAAGGCTTCATGGAACTAGTGCACTAGAATAGCAACCGCCATCGATTAAGAGTAACATAGATAGAAAGGATCCAACTTGAAGACACACGAACGTAGATGAATGACGCACATATCGGAGAAAATCCATCAAATACAGATGTGCCGAAGACACACTGATGTGGCCACTGGTTCCAAAGCTATTGTTTCACGTCCAAAAATATTTCAGGCTATTTCATGTTCTACACAATAGTACATGAATTTCGACCAATGGAATTTGATGTAACAAGTATCAGAAAAATGTATACTAGAGAAGACGAATACGGCCGAGGTACGAGTGCTCCAAGCGTAGATAGTTGGTGAACATGTGTTTTATATTGGCTCTGTTCTTTGTGAATTTTCCATCGACGGTTGAACACGAGGAAGAACCGATCAAGCCCAATTTTAGAACGCCCCATGTAGTTGGTTCTTCCTTGGAAAGAATTACAATTGAAGTTCCTACATGACAACGCAAGAGTCAAGTATTTTGTAGCAACCAGACCTTAAACGGTCAAATCTCTGTGCATCAATGCCATCCCTGGATCGATAATGCTGACACACACAGTACTCGAGGAATTATAACAGAGTTTCAATCACACACTTATTACATCGAGTCCTCATAAAGAGTATGATTACACAAAAATATCATGGTTGAAGGCCATCTAAACTAGATAACTGCGGAAGCTTCGAAGGTAAATGAGTCCATCAACTCCAACGGCATAGCTGAGTGCAAAACAACGACCTATCGCATCTCATTCATCGTCTGAGTAGTCTGCAACATGAGACATTGCAGCCATGTAGTTCGGCACATTGAATATGCTGGCAGAGTTACACTGTAAAGCAATAAAATGCAAGAAATACATCTACATGCAATATTTGGCTGGTAGAGGCTGTAAGTTTATGATTTTTGCATAAAGCTAGTTTTTCCCTACAACAAAGAAATACATTTATTTAACTACTCCCAAGTTGCCCGATATTTGAGAAGGTAACCCCAACTCAAATCCCAATTAAAAGTATCATCATTAACCCAATAAATTCATTAACTAAAGTGATGAGATCACATCAATAGATTCAAGTACTAGATACTCAAGATGTCCATTACCGGGGACACGCCTAACCATGATTAGTTTATACACTCTGCAGAGGTTTGCGCACTTCTCCCCACAAACCTCGACCGCATCCATGATCGGATGATCGAGACATAGTCTTTCTGAAGCATTAACTCTCTACTCCGGGCGGACCGGTACACCTACTTTCCCCTACATCTGCTAGTCCACCTCTTCAAGAGCTCACGCAACTTACTCAACTATGCCAGAGCCCATAATGGCTTGTTGCTGCACACGGAAGTTTCTAGCATGAATAATCTTATGATCCCTTTGAGCCTGGGTGGCGAACCATAGGAAGAATCACACGGGTACTTCGGGATTTCCCAAAAACAGGCAACACTGGGTTCCCCACGTGCCTCAACCAATCCACCCAGAGGTATATTAAAGTTGCCACCTTAATGTTATCCATGAATAAATAACTCTCAAACTTCCATGTGTGAATCATGATCCAATCCCCGTCTACGAGCATGGCTAAGCAATAAATAGCATAATGTATATTCCCGGAGTGATCAAAAGGTGTTAGGTTCCTACCTCAAGTACTACAACCAAAACCACATGTTCCCAATCCTACTCATGCAATTATTTGAGGGCAGAACTAATGCATAGTAAAAACTGGGTATAAAAGAGTATGATCAAAGTGTAACTTGCCTTGCTGACGATCTACAAACTCTAGAGATTCGTAGTAACAAGCTTCGCACTCCGGGTAATCTAGCATAGACAAACAATAGCATACATAAGCAATCACTCAAACGAAACACGAGAAAACCGAGAAAAGATCCAAATCAAACACGAAACAAGCAAATGGCTTAAACTATCAAAAGTTAAACCTAACAGCAATATTAACATGTGAATTAGATCTTAACAGAAGGTACAAGTGATTAGCTATGATTTGCAAAAAGACGGCGGCGGCGGCAGGAGACTACGCAGCGGCGGCGCGTGTGTCGGGTGGTGGTGCAGGGCGGCGGCACGACACGCGGGGGCTTGTGCGACGGCGGAAGGCGGTGGCGGCGGCGCGGACGGGGTCCAGGGGCCCTAGGGTGGCGCTATTTAAGGGGGAAGCTTGGCCTCGAGGGCGCGCTCCCGTGTCCCGGCTGGATTCGGGGAAGGCGGCGGCAGTTTGGGCCTCGGCATGCTCGGCTGGGCCTTCGGCCCAGTCGGGCGGGAAAGATTTTTTTTAAAAATAATACCTCCCGAAAGGAAAAATCCTAATAAAATATTAAAAAAAATCTAAAAATTCCAGAAACAATTTTCACCGTCCAAACCTAATATTTAGGACAAGATGAACATTTTTCTAGACTAAAATGCAATTATAAAAAAATGCATTGTTTTTCTAATTCAAACAAAATAGCAAATAAAAGACAAATAAAATCATAGTTTGATTTTAAAAAAAATTCTCCAATATTTCTCTTAAGTTCAATAAGTCATATTATCTTCTCTCATATATTTAGTATTGGAAAATAATTGGAGAGAAAATAATAAAATCAAATTGATCCTTTCTTCAAATTTGAAATAAATTCAAATATGACTTTTGTGAAACCTCCAACTCTCTCCTTGGGTCCTTGATTTGCTTAAGATTTCTAGGATCACAACAAAATGCAAGAATAAATATGAGATGCATATGATGGTCTATGTATAACATCCAAATTGAAAATTGGGATGTTAACCTACCCCCCTTAAGATGAATCTTGCCCTCGAGATTCGGATTGGTCAGCAAAAAGGTTTGGGTGGTCTCTATGGAGATCTTCTTCTCGCTCCCAGGTGGCTTCCTCCTTGGTATGGTGGCTCCACTGAACTTTGCAAAATTTGATAACCTTGCTGCGAGTAACTCGACTGGAAAACTCGAGAATCTTGACTGGCTTCTCTTCATAGGTCAAATCACTGTCTAATTGAATTGCTTCCAGTGGCATTGTATCTCTCAGAGGAATATCGGACATCTCTGCATGGCACTTCTTCAACTGGGAAACGTGAAACACATCATGAACTCCTGACAATCCTTCTAGAAATTCCAGCTTGTATGCAACTTCTCCCATGCGTTCCAAAACTCTGTATGGTCCCACAAAACGTGGTGCTAGATTTCCCTTGACTCCAAAAATTCCTCGAAGTGGGGACACTCAAAGATATGCTCTGTCTCCGACTTCGTAAACTATCTCCTTGCGTTTAGTATCCGCATAACTCTTCTGCCTGGACTGGGCTACCTTGAGTCTGTCGCGAATCAACTTAACCTTCTCTTCTGAGTCTTTGATTGAGTCTGGTCTGGACAACTGTCGATCTCCAACTTCATCCCACTATAATGGTGTCCTGTACCTCCTTCCGTACAAGGCTTCGAAAGGGGCCATCTTCAAACTAGCTTGATAACTGTTGTTATAAGAAAACTCTGCATATGGAAAATTGTCATCCCAACTAGATCCATAATCTAGCGCACAAGCTCTCAACATGTCCTCCAGAACCTGATTGACTCTCTATGTCTGTCCATCTGTCTGTGGTAGAAAGGCTGTACTGAACTCTAGCCTGGTACCCAAAGTTTCATGCAACTGATTCCAAAACTTTGAAGTAAACTGGGTTCCTCTATCTGATACAATGGTCCTCGGAACTCCATGTAGACATACGATCCTGGTCATGTATATCTTTGCCAACTTAGCACTCGTATAGGTGGTCTTCACCCGGTTGAAATGAGCTACTTTCGTCAAACGATCGACGACAACCCAGATAGAGTCATAGCCTGATCGAGTCCTGGGTAATCCAGTGATAAAATCCATGCCAAGTTTATCCCACTTCCATTTAGGTATCGACAATGGTTGTAGCAATCCAGCTGGCTTCTGATGCTCTGCCTTGACTCTCTGACATACATGACATACTGCTACATACTCAGCTATATCCTTCTTCATTCCTGTCCACCAGAAACTTCCCTTCAAACCCAGATACATCTTAGTGTTGCCTAGGTGAATCAAATACGGCGAATCATGGGCCTCCTGCAGAATCAACTTCCTGATCTCGGGGTTATTAGGCACATATATACGATCCTCAAACCATAAAGTGTCGTGCTCATCCTCACAAAATCCTTTAGCCTTTCCTTCACTCATCATTTCCTTTATCTCGGCGATCTCCTTGTCAGTCTTTTGGGCTTCCCTGATCTTACCCAAAAGAGTAGACTGAAATTCCAATGCTGGAACATAACCTCTCGGAACTATCTCTAAGCATAACTCTTGAAGATCATCTGCTAACTCCTTAGGTAATCCTCCGGTTATGAGTGTGTTAACATAACTCTTGCGGCTCAATGCATCTGCTACAGCATTGGCCTTTCCGGGATGATAGTGTAATTTCATATCATAATCCTTGATGAGCTCCAACCATATCCTTTGCCTGAGATTTAACTCCTTCTGCGTGAAGATGTATTTCAAACTCTTATGATCCGTGTATACATCACAATGGTTTCCGATGAGAAAATGTCTCCATGTCTTTAGCGCATGCACTACGACTGCTAACTCCAAATCATGTGTAGCATAATTCAACTCATAAGGTCTAAGCTGTCATGAGGCATATGAAACAATTCTTCCTTCCTGCATAAGTACAGCTCCAATTCCTCATCGTGAAGCGTAGCAATATACTTGGTAATCCTTATGTTGGTCTGGGAGAATCAGCACAGGGGCTGTAACCAAACGTTTCTTCAACTCCTAAAAACTAGCTTCACACTCCTCAGTCAACTTGGTGTCCTTCTTCAATAACTCCGTCATGGGCTTCGCATCCTAGAGAAATTCTCAATAAACCTCTGGTAATAAATTGCGAGTCCAAAAAAACTCCTGATCTCTCCAACTGATGTGGGTGCCACCTGTCGTGGTTCTAAGTCTGACAGTAGAGTGGGGGGTAAGTATAGAGAGGCAAGGTCCTAGCTATGGAGAGGTTGTAAACACAAGGGATGTACGAGTTCAGGCCCTTCTTCGAGGAAGTAAAAGCCCTACGTCTCGGAGCCCGGAGGCGGTCGAGTGGATTGTATGTATATGAGTTACAGGGTGCCAAACCCTTCTGCCTGTGGAGGGGGGTGGCTTATATAGAGTGCGCCAGGACCCCAACCAGCCCACGTAATGAAGGGTTTAAGGTGTATTTAGTCCGGGGCGTTACTGGTAACGTCCCACATAAAGTGTCTTAACTATCATAAAGTCTACTTAACTACAGGCCGTTGCAGTGCAGAGTGCCTTTTGACCTCCTGGTAGTCGAGTGAGTCTTCGTGGTCGAGTCCTTCAAGTCAGTCGAGTGAATCCCTCGTTGGTCGACTGGAAGGTGACCTCTTCTAAGGGTGTCCTTGGGCAGGGTACTTAGATCAGGTCTGTGACCCTACCCTAGGTACATGACCCCATCATTAGCCCCCGAATGGATTGAGGCTTTGAGTGACGGAGGAGTTGATGCTGTTTCCGATTGACCTTTGCACACTGGTCGTGCGTTGTCCTGAATCCAGAGAATCTCTTCGTTGATAGTGAGCAACTCGCCTTCAGTCGACTCGATCCATTCTTTTCTTTCGTCGAGTGATCTTTCGGGCTTCGTCGATTTCCGAGCGACGGATCGCAGGAAATCCCGCGCCTGACAGACTGATCTGCCGTTAGCGGATTCCGCGGGATGCGAAATTTGGGGAAACGCGCGAAGCGGAGCGGACTGCGGCGTTCGGATGGGACGGGACATAGACGCCTCGATTCTGCGCCGCTTTCTTCGCCACGTATCTCGCCCGTGTAACAGTTCCAGGATATGATTAGATCTGCCGGGTCCACCTGTCATCCACTCGGAAGGGATCTTATAAATGCGCCCGGCGGGGTTTTTTTTGAATAGTGCTTCAGCATTCTCTCTCTCTGCCTCCTTCGTCTCCGCCCAACGCGCTCGCTCTTGCCCCCGCACCACTTCTCCTCATGCGCCCCGCCGGAAGCCATGGTCAAGGAGAAGACGGCGGCGCTGGAGCGCGCGAAGAAGGCGTCGGCGACGGAGAAGGCGAAGGGGAGATCCACCAGCCGCGGTGGGTCTTCGTCCAGATCCCGCCTGCCGAAAGGCTGGGTCCAGGGAGATTGGATCCAGTCGACCATCACGGAGAAGGACCTCCTCGACATGGCCAACGAGGGCGTGATCCCCCATGGAGCTGCGAGGCTTCCGGGGAAAGAATGGCAGCCCCAGCCGGAAGAGGGTGAGTGCGTGCTTCTGGCTACCCATGTCGACCGCGGATTCTCTTTGCCGCCGAGCGTTTTCTTCCGTGGTTTCTTGAACTTTTTTGGAGCGCAACTCCACCACTTCACCCCGAATTCTATCGCCTATCTTGCCGCGTTTGTGTCTATGTGCGAGAGTTTTCTGGGCTGTCGACCGCACTGGGGCTTGTTCAAGCACATATTCACATGTCGCTCTCAAACTATGAAGAAGGCGAGTCCAGGCGACGAAAGAACCCGAGTGGTCCAAATATGTGGAGGTCTGGGGATCCAGGTGAGAAACAAGAGCACCTTCCCAGCTATGACATTTCCCGAGTCAGTCAGAGGCTGGCAGTCGACCTGGTTCTACTGCCAGGACGAGTCGACACCGGGGCAGTCAAGTGGGCTCCCTCCATTTACCATGGACCGAGTGAACAAGCCCTCCTCCCTGAAGCTGATTCCGGAGGAGAAAGCTGACGTGAAGATGTTGATGGAGCGCGTAGTTCAGTTGGTTCGGGAGGGAGTGACGGGCATGGATCTCCTGGAAGTTTTCCTTAGGCGCCGAATCCAGCCTCTTCAGTTCCGGAGCCACTGCATGTGGTTGTACTGTGGGACTGAGGACGTGACTCGGGTTAACCCAGAAACAGTCGACGATGCCACTCTGGAAACGTGGATGGCTGCTGTTACTGGGAACAAGGATAACCCTCGCGGAGCCAGAAGGATTCCTCCACTCGACTGCCATAGTGACCCAAACAAGGTATGTCTGCTCCACTTCCCATTGTATTTTTGTCGTATTTATTTCTGTTTTCTCTGTCGATCGGTCGACTGATCTTTGTCTTGATGTCTATCAGGCCCTCACCGAGCTGTACTCGATGCCCAATGGAGCACAGGCTCCGACTGAGGAGGGTGAAGCGAGTGGGGGCGAGAGCCAGGAGGAGGAGTGGGACTCGGACGCTGCCGAGGACGATGATGACGATGACGATGATGACGGTGATGAAGATGATGCTGAACACGAGGAAGAAGAGGAGGAGGAGGTCGTACCACCGCGCTCGGAAAGGCGGTCGAAGCTTGTCCACGACCCTGCGACTGAACGTGGCAAGGGGGTTGCGACCGTTCCTCAGTCGACCAAGCGCCCTCGGACCACCTCTCCGGCGCCGACTGAAAAGGCGTCGAAGCAGCCCAGGGTGGCTCCGTCAAAGCCGACCAAACTCCTGCCGAAGATGAAGGTGTCCATCCCCACCATATCAGGGTAATCGTGCTGCTTAAGTCTTCTTATTTTGTACGAACTTTATCTCTGGCTGGCGCTGGGGTTAGTCGACTGATTCTTTGGAGTTGCAGTGCTGCTACTTCCGAGACCTCAGCCCGGGCTGATGACCATGAGATGGAGGACGCAGCAACCTCAAAACCAGGTACTATACTCTTAACGCCGTTTTTAGTTGACTGACTTATGATCTATAATCCTGATTCTTCTCTGTAGCTCCACCCAATGTTGTTATCACTCTCCCAGATGATGATGAAGATGAGGAACCGCTGAAGCACAGAAGGAGTAGGAAAACGTCTGCAAGCAGGGTGCCCCAGGATGTGACGGCGCCTGAGACTCTGGTTGCGGAGGAGGAGAACACCACTCGACACACTGTGTCCTTCGCAGATCCACTGACGAGTGCTCAGCAGCCCTCCCTCTTCACGACGCACCACGTCCCAGAGGACCAAGCTGGCGCCGCGAAGGAGGCGATACGCCAGGCAGGGATCATGATGGAGCAGTTAAGGACCATCCGGGATGCGAGCCAGGCAGCTTACGACGCCAGTTCCGCCCTTCAAAGCAATGTTCAGGTCAGTCGACCATCGTCTGTTCTGTTAGGATATGCTATCAAAAACTTTTCTTTCCAACATCTACGGTAGTCACCCACTGGATGTGTCGATTTAGACTCCGTGTTAGCGGGGGCACGCTGAGTGCACCCGCTGGGTGTAGTCCCCAAGGCTAAGGTCGACTGCTGGCAGTCGGCCTTAGGCTTTATAATTTCAGTCTTTCCGTCATTCGACTATGGCGAATGGATTTCGAAAGCCGGTCGACTGGTCGACTCTGTCTTCAATAGGATTAGTGGGGGCACGCTGAGTGCACCCACTGGGTGTAGTCCCCGAGACTGTGGTCGACTGCTTGCAGTCGATTACAGTCTTTTAAAGAATACATCATTTTTTTTATTTTTTTTATTTTCGAGGTCGACTGGTCGACTCTATCTTCGATAGGATTAGTGGGGGCACGCTGAGTGCACCCACTGGGTGTAGTCCCCGAGACTATGGTCGAATGCTTGTATTCGGCTGTAGTCTTAGAAACGTGTGATTTTTCCTTTTTCACTCGGAAGTGAATTATATTTGACATTTAGTCGATTGGTTCTTCGCAGAACTCCTGTGATCTTGTGGCTCGCTACTCTGAGCTGGAAAACAAGCACATTCAGCTCGAGCTGAATTTGAAGCTGGTTCAAGAGAATCTGACGAAGTCAAAGGAGGAGACCGAAGGTATGTTTGGTGAGACCTTGACGACTGCTTTTTCCCTTCGTTTGTTTCAAAATCTGATCTTGCTGTAACTTGCAGGTAAGGTAAGGGAGGCCCAACAGAAAAAAGACCTTGAATTAGCTGAGAAGATCAAGCTTGCTGACGAGAAGTTAGCTTCAATCACCAAGCTTGAACAAGACAATACCAATCTGAAAGCTGCTCTTGGGATCGCCAACAAGGAAGTCAGTCGACTGAAAACTGATAAAGCTGCCCTGACCGACCAAGTCAGTAAGTTGACTGGGAAGAAAAATGATCTGGAGTCCTTCCTGAGTGGTCTTGCCAAGAAGCTGTTCCTTATGCTTGAAGGTAAACCTCTATGCTCGGTAATCATTTCCAATCATGGTTTTTCCATTCGACCATCGCCTTGACTCGGTGATCGTCCTTGCAGAATTTTGTCAAAACTTTGAAGAAGAAACTAGCCGGCTGGAACCAAACCTCGACCCCGTCAATTCTCCGGTGAACGACGAAGTTGCCATGAATGTTTTCCGACTGGAGTCCCGTGTTGCAGCTGTCGTGGACTATCTTGCAAGGCTGAAGGTCGCCACATCTCGCATCGACTCGACGCTCTGGCCCGGGGAGACACTTCAGAATGACCTCGAGTCGCTGATGGCTCTCTTGAACACGATCCCTGGTCGAGTGCAGGAGTGGAAAAAGTCCTCGGCTCGGTGCGGTGCAGATGTTGCTCTGTGTCTGGCCCGAGTTCACTGCAAAGATGCGCGAGAAGAGAAGCTGGCGGCCCTCCGGGTGGCCAACACCAAGAAACATGACTTCAGGTCCTTTATGGAAACTTTCCTTGCGGCTGCCACTCGGATAGCAGATGGGATTGATCTTGATGAGTTTGTTGCACCTTCCAGCCCTCCACAGGAGGGGTAAAAAAACTTCTTCTAAGCTCGACGCTTTAAATTTGCCTCGGTATGCCGAGTGGAATTGTAACCGATAAACCTTAACAGGCTTAACGCCTGAGCACTTCCGGTTCCTTTAGGTATCGATCCGAACTTGAATTTGTCGTTTGAATATGATTGCTCTTGGCTCGAAATGTCTTTTGCAGGTTCAAAGCAGGGCGCTTACTGCAATCAACTTATTCCTTAATCCACTTAGGTGAGCGCTGGGCTGCAGCTAAGCCTCCGAGTGGAAGTCTGGCTTATCACTCGGAAGGATTTTCATAACTTAGGCGAGCACTGGGCTGCAGCTAAGCCCCCGAGTGAGAGGTTTGCCCTTCACTCGGTAGGATTTCGATAACTTAGGCGAGCACTGGGCTGCAGCTAAGCCCCCGAGTGAGAGGTTTGCTCTTCACTCGGTAGGATTTTTATATCTTAGGCGAGCACTGGGCTGCAGCTAAGCCCCCGAGTGAGAGGTTTGCTCTTCACTCGGTAGGATTTTCATAACTTAGGCGAGCACTGG
>NC_041393.1:486508453-486527402 GCF_002162155.2 Triticum dicoccoides
GTACTTGGACTACAGCTAAGCCTCCGAGTGGAAGTCTGGCTTACCACTCGGTAGGATTTTCATAACTTAGGCGAGTACTTGGACTGCAGCTAAGCCTCCGAGTGAGAGGTTTGCTCTTCACTCGGTAGGATTTTGATAACTTAGGCGAGTACTTGGACTGCAGCTAAGCCTCCGAGTGGAAGTCTAGCTTACCACTCGGTAAGATTTTCATAACTTAGGCGAGCACTGGGCTGCAGCTAAGCCCCCGAGTGAGAGGTTTGCTCTTCACTCGGTAGGATTTTCATAACTTAGGCGAGCACTGGGCTGCAGCTAAGCCCCCGAGTGAGAGGTTTGCTCTTCACTCGGTAGGATTTTTGATAACTTAGGCGAAACGGATTCGCAGCTAAGCCTCCGAGTGGGAGTCTGGCTCACCACTCGGTAGGATTTTTTATAACTTAGGCGAAACGGATTCGCAGCTAAGCCTCCGAGTGGGAGTCTGGCTCACCACTCGGTAGGATTTTTTACAAACTTAGGCGGAACGGATTCGCGGCTAAGTCACCCACTGAGGGGGGATTTTATTGGACAAAATAAAAAGTGACAAAAATTATGGAGGAACTATGACACTATTATTTTGAGGTCCATGAACTACAGAAGTACTTTATTGCAACTCATCCGAGTGATAAAACTTAAGTGTAAAATGGGCGGAGTAGTTCCGCGTTCCAAGCTCGGGGCTCGTCGATATTATGCTCGACGTTGTAAAGACGGTACGCCCCGTTGTGAAGAACTTTGGTGACGATGAAGGGTCCTTCCCAAGAAGGAGCAAGCTTGTGTTGTTTCTTCTGATCCACTCGGAGAACTAAATCTCCTTCTTGGAAGGCTCGACCTCTCACATTTCTGGCGTGGAAGCGACGCAAATCTTGTTGGTAGATGGTCGACCGGATCAGAGCCATCTCCCTTTCTTCCTCTAAAAGGTCGACTGCGTCCTGCCGCGCTTGTTCAGCTTCTGCTTCATTGTAGATTTCAACTCGAGGAGCATTGTGGAGAAGATCACTCGACAAGACTGCTTCAGCTCCGTAGACCAAGAAGAATGGAGTTCTTCCGGTCGACCGATTAGGTGTGGTCCGCAGTCCCCAAAGCACTGAGGGAAGTTCGTCGACCCAAGCTCCAGCTGCATGCTTGAGATCACGCATCAGTCGGGGTTTCAATCCCTTGAGAATCAGGCCATTGGCTCGCTCCGCTTGTCCATTCGACTGCGGATGGGCGACTGAAGCGTAGTCGACCCGTGTGCCTTGAGAGTTACAGAAATCTCTAAATTCCTCCGAGTCAAAGTTCGACCCATTATCCGTAATGATGCTGTGAGGGACTCCATATCTGAATATTAGTTCCCTGATGAAGCTAACAGCAGTACCGGCGTCAAGGTTCTTGATTGGTTTAGCCTCAATCCACTTGGTGAACTTGTCGACTGCCACCAGCACATGCGTGAAGCCACTTCGCCCTGTTTTCAAAGGACCGACCATGTCCAACCCCCATACTATGAAAGGCCAGACGAGTGGAATGGTCTTCAGGACTGATGCAGGCTTGTGCGACATATTCGAGTAAAACTGACATCCCTCGCACTTATCTACTATCTCCTTTGCCATCTCATTCGCCTTTGGCCAGTAAAATCCGGCTCGGTATGCTTTGGCCACGATAGTCCGAGAGGACGCATGATGACCGCAGGTCCCCGAGTGAATATCATTAAGGATGATTCGACCTTCTTCTGGCGTTATGCACTTCTGACCAACTCCAGTCGCGCTTTCTCTGTATAACTGTCCTTTGATTACGGTAAAGGCCTTAGATCGACGGACGATCTGTCGAGCCTCTTCCTCATCCTCCGAGAGCTCTTTTCTCAGGATATATGCGATATATGGAACTGTCCAATCGGGAATGACCACCAAGATCTCCATAACCAAGTCGACTACTGCTGGGACTTCAACCTCAGTCGGATCTGTGGCACTCTTGGGCTGTGGAGCTTCTTCGGTGAAAGGATCTTCTTTGACTGACGGAGTGTGTATATGCTCCAAGAACACACCACTCGGAATGGCTTCTCTCTTGGAACCTATCTTTGCTAGATCATCAGCTGCTTGATTTTTCAGTCGGGGTATATGATGGAGCTCGAACCCCTCGAACTTCTTTTCCAGCTTCCTCACTGCACTGCAGTATCCAGTCATGGCTGGGCTTCTCACATCCCACTCCTTCATCACTTGGTTGACCACTAAATCCGAGTCGCCATAGACCATCAGGCGACGGACGCCGAGTGAAATGGCCATGCGCAACCCATATAAGAGGGCCTCATATTCTGCCTCATTGTTGGAGGAATCAAAGTGAATCTGGAGCACATATCTGAGCTTATCTCCTCTGGGGAAACCAGGACAACCCCAGCACCGGAACCATTCAACATCTTAGAGCCATCAAAGAACATGGTCCAATGCTCCGAGTGAACTTCAGTCGGCTGCTGCTGTTCAATCCACTCGGCGAGGAAATCTGCTATTGCCTGGGACTTAATGGCTTTCTTTGCCTCAAACTTGATATCAAGGGGAAGAAGTTCAATCGCCCATTTAGCCACTCGACCAGTTGCATCTCTGTTGTGCAAAATCTCTGATAGTGGAGCGTCGCTGACGACTGTGATGGAGTGATCAGAGAAATAATGAGCAACCTTCTTTGTGGTCATGTATATTCCATACACAAGCTTCTGATAATGAGGATATCTCTGCTTGGATGGAGTCAAGACTTCAGACAAATAATACACTGGGCGCTGAACTTTGAGAGCTTTTCCTTCTTCTTCCCGCTCGACCGTAAGCACAGTACTGACGACTTGTCCTGTGGCTGCGATATAGAGCAACAGAGGCTCTTTGCTGATTGGAGCAGCAAGCACCGGCTGGGTGGAGAGCAGAGCTTTTAGCTCGGCAAACGCTGCATCAGCTTCTGGAGTCCACTCGAACTTGTCTGCCTTCTTCATCAGTCAGTAAAGAGGCAATGCCTTTTCACCGAGTCGTGAGATGAATCGACTTAATGCGGCCAAGCATCCAGTAAGCTTCTGGACATCGTGCACTCGCACAGGGCGTTTCATTCGGAGAATAGTGCCGATCTTCTCTGGATTAGCGTCGATTCCTCGTTCGGAAACGAGAAAACCGAGTAACTTGCCACCCGGAACTCCAAATGTGCACTTTGATGGATTGAGCTGGATATCATACCTTCGGAGGTTGGCAAATGTTTCGGCGAGGTCAGCGAGCAGGTCGGAACCTTTTCGTGACTTGACGACGATATCATCCATGTACGCTTCCACATTCCGACTGATTTGAGTGAGTAGACACTTCTGAATCATTCGCATAAATGTGGCTCCGGCATTCTTGAGGCCGAATGGCATGGTGATATAGCAGAAGCACCCGAATGGAGTGATGAAAGCTGTTTTTACCTCGTCGGGTCCGTACAGACGGATCTGGTGGTACCCGGAGTAGGCGTCTAGAAAAGACAGTCTCTCGCATCCCGCGGTCGAGTCAACAATTTGATCTATGCGAGGGAGAGGAAAATGATCTTTCGGGCAGGCCCGGTTGATGTGCTTGAAATCAATGCACATTCGGAGTGATTTGTCTTTCTTAGGAACCATGACGACATTAGCGAGCCACTCGGAGTGGTATATCTCTCGGATAAATCCTGCCGCCAACAGTCGAGCCGCTTCCTCACCAATGGCTTTTCTCTTCTGGACGGCGGACCGCCGAAGATGCTCTTTAACTGGTTTTGCAGATGAGTCGACTCTTAGGCGATGCTCAGCCAGTCCCCTGGGAACACCTGGCATGTTAGCGGGCTTCCATGCAAAAATGTCCCAGTTCTCATGGAGGAACTGGATGAGCGCTTCTTCCTATTTCGGGTCGAGTGTTGTGGAGATGTGAGTCAGAGCTGCATCGGGGTCGGTCGGGTGAATGTGAACAGGCTTCGTCTCACCAGACGACTGAAATGCAGACTCTGTGGCGGGTTTCTTGGATCGCAGCAAGTCACTCGGATCTGCATTTTGCTTGTATTCTTCGAACTCGACCGCTGTCACCTCGGAATCAGCAATCTTTGAGCCTTTCTGGAAGCACTCTTCTGCCTTTTTCCGATCACCGGTGACAGTGATCACTCCTTTGGGGCCGGGCATCTTCAATTTGAGGTACACGTAACATGGTCGAGCCATGAACCGTGCATAAGCTGGTCTCCCCAAAATGGCATGATAAGCACTCTGAAAATCCACGACCTCGAACGTCAACTTCTCTTTGCGAAAATGTTTCGAATCACCAAACACCACGTCCAGAGCTATTTGGCCGAGTGACTCGGCTTTCTTTCCTGGTATAACTCCATGAAAGCTCATGTTACTGGTGCTTAGTCGGGACATCGGAATGCCCATTCCTTTCAGTGTGTCTGCATACAGCAAATTCAGCCCACTACCACCGTCCATAAGCACTTTCGTCAGTCGAGTGCCTTCAACAACTGGATCGACCACCAAAGCTTGCCTCCCAGGGGTGGCAATATGAGTCGGGTGATCAGATTGGTCGAAGGTGATGGGTGTTTGGGACCATTTCAGATAATTTGCTTTTGCTGGGGCAACCATGTTCACCTCATGGTTAATAACTTTCAATCGACTCTTGCTCTCCACATCTGCAAAGATGATTAGAGTAGAGTTGATATGCGGATATCCTTCCTCACTGTCCTCCTTGTCTTCGGCCTTGTCCGACTCCTTCTCCTTGTTATTGGACTGTTTTCCTTGAAACTGCTGGATCAGGAGTCGACATTGGCGAGTGGTGTGCTTCGGGTAGATGATATTCCCCTCTTCGTCTTTCTTCGTGTGGATGTGACACGGCATATCCATCACGTCGTTCCCTTCTTTATCCTTTACCTTCTTAGGGTTCCAGGATCCTTTTGGTTTCCCTTTAAACTTTCCCTGAGTCACGGCCAGAGCCTCTCCAGGAGCTGCCGGTTCAGCCTTCCGCTTCTGTTTCCGACTGGTGTTTCCCTTTTCCGACTGACTCGGCTTGTGCTTGCCGCTTCGGAGTCGGTCTTCTTCTTCGCCGTTGGCGTACTTAGTAGCAATCTCCATCATCCGACTCAAGGTCATGTCACCGGTTCGACCAAACTTCAAACTCAATTCTCTGTTCTTGACGCCATCTTTAAAGGCGCAGACTGCCTGATGATCAGACACATTCTCCACAGAATGGTGCAAAGTGATCCATCTCTGAATATACTCTCTGAGAGTCTCATTGGTCTTCTGCACGCAGACTTGCAACTCCGTCAGTCCAGCCGGTCGCTTGCAAGTTCCTTCAAACGTTCTGATGAACACTCGGGACAGATCTTCCCAAGTGTAAATGCTGCTAGGAGGTAATTGAGTCAACCATGCCCTGGCAGAACCTTCCAGCATGAGGGGCAAATGCTTCATGGCCACCTCATCGTTCCCACCACCAATCTGAACCGCCACTCGGTAGTCCTCAAGCCAAGTTTCAGGCTTAGACTCACCAGTGAACTTGCTGACTCCTGTTGCCAACCTGAAATTGGGAGGGATAACTGCGGCTCTGATAGCTCTGCTAAAACATTCAGGACCAGAAACATGCACTCGACTGCTTGTGGGCGCATCTCTGTCGAGTCCACCTCGATGGGCTCTGTTCCGGTCGACCAAACCTTGCACGATAATGGATCGCGCGTCGAAGCCTGGTTCTCTGGGGTCGACTGGAACTCTTCGCCCCGTACTGAGCTGACGTCTGTCATCTTGCTGCCGAGGAGCGTAAGACCCACCCCTCGGAGGGGAATTGGGCACTCGACGCCTATCATCTCGGTCGAGTCGGTCACCATATTGGTCTCGCCGATTCTCGCGCCCTTCACGCCGCGGAGGTGATCTAGGACTGTGAGCCGACTGAACCGTATTCGCAACGACGGATCGACTGTGAATTCTGTTGCGTTACTGCGACACTGCCGAATTCTGATCTCCTGCTGCCTGGAGCAGATCCCTGATCTGCATCAAGCCTCTGCCAGCCTCCGACTGAGAGGGCTGGATGGACTCTGCTATACGGGTCGCAGCTGCCAAATTCTGGATTGGGGTTCGATATACCTGAGTCGGCGGGAAGAGTTGACGTCGACTGGTGTCGGGAACTCGTTGCCGCGCGCGCTCGTCGAGTGCTTGCTGAAGATTCTCCAGTCGAGTGCGTTCGGCCAAATTGGCCAAACGTGCCTCCTCCAAGGCGCGAGCCTCAGGGGTTTCTCCTATGATGGGAGTACGCAGGACATCCACGTTCCTGCGGCGAAGTTCTTCTCTTTGCAGAGAGTCGAGTGGCTCGGGCTGGTACTCTTCGTGGTCTCGTGCGGGGTCGCCTCCGTCGCCTGCTCCACCATCACGGGCGAAGCCAGGGGGACTGCGGGGCCCGTCGACCATCATGATTTCCGCCGCTGGATCACTGCTATCGCACTCGGATGCGGTCTCTACGGAGCCAGTCGACAGATCGAACAGGCCGTAGAGAGATTCGTCGGGCTTGATTGCCGCAACTTGGGTGGTGGCCGTCTGGCGAGCCACCGCGTGCCTCACCCACCGCTGAATCCTTGACCGGCCCGAGCGCTTGCGCTGGCGGGAGACCGGGAGGGTGGTCGATGGGGATGTCGACCGATACGGGGTCGACGGTTGCCGCAGCAGAACACCGCGGACACATGCGCGAAAATGCGTCGCACCGCGGACGGGGAGCGCATCAACGTCGAGTGGAGCCTCCTGGAGCCAGGCGGAGTCGTCAGCGATGAAGGTGAGAGCACCGAGACGGATCTCTCGACCCTCGACCAAACCTCCAGCAGCCACCATGATGAAAGTACTCGGAAGAATCGCAACTTCTCCACAAAATTGCTAAAAACACCCGCCCCACGGTGGGCGCCAACTGTCGTGGTTCTAAGTCTGACAGTAGAGTGGGGGGTAAGTATAGAGAGGCAAGGTCCTAGCTATGGAGAGGTTGTAAACACAAGGGATGTACGAGTTCAGGCCCTTCTCGGAGGAAGTAAAAGCCCTACGTCTCGGAGCCCGGAGGCGGTCAAGTGGATTGTATGTATATGAGTTACAGGGTGCCGAACCCTTCTGCCTGTGGAGGGGGGTGGCTTATATAGAGTGCGCCAGGACCCCAGCCAGCCCACGTAATGAAGGGTTTAAGGTGTATTTAGTCTGGGCGTTACTGGTAACGTCCCACATAAAGTGTCTTAACTATCATAAAGTCTACTTAACTACAGGCCGTTGCAGTGCAGAGTGCCTTTTGACCTCCTGGTAGTCGAGTGAGTCTTCGTGGTCGAGTCCTTCAAGTCAGTCGAGTGAATCCCTCATTGGTCGACTGGAAGGTGACCTCTTCTAAGGGTGTCCTTGGGCAGGGTACTTAGATCAGGTCTGTGACCCTACCCTAGGTACATGACCCCATCACCACCCATTTAGTAACAAAAGTAACATTGGTAGGGTCTACTACTATTCCTTCTCCGGATATAACATGTCCGAGAAATCCAACTTCCTTTAGCCAAAACTCACATTTGCTGAACTTGGCATACAACTGATGTTCTCTGAGCTTCTCAAGAACCAAACGCAAATGCTCCTTATGCTCTTCTTTATTCTTCGAGTAGACCAATATATCATCAATGAAAACCACGATGAACTTATCCAAAAACTCCATAAATACTTTGTTCATCATGTTCATGGCAATAGCTCAATCAAAAACTCAATGTCTCGATCTAGTGGGATGCCTGGTAACTCTTCCGGAAATACGCGTGGTAATCCTTCACCACTGGTACTTCCTCCTGTACAACTCCTTATAAGGAATTCACTTGAGTCCTCCTCGGCGCATGCCGGGATACATACTTGATCCTCTTTCCTTCCGGGGTGGTGAGTGAGGGAGTCCTGGATTAGGGGGTCCTCGAACAGCCGGACTATATGCTTATGCCGGACTGTTGGACTATAAAGATACAGGATTGAAGACTCCGTCCCGTGTCCGCTTGGGACTCTCCTTTGCGTGGAAGGCAAGCTTGGCAATTCGGATGTGTAGATTTGCTTCTCTATAACTGACTCTGTGTAACCCTAGACCCCTCCGATGTCTATATAAACCGGAGGGTTAGGTCCGTAGGACAACAACAATCATAATCATAGGCTAGCTTCTAGGGTTTAGCCTCTACGATCTCGTGGTAGATCAACTCTTGTAATACTCATATCATCAAGATCAATCAAGCAGGAAGTAGGGTATTACCTCCATAGAGAGGGCCCGAACCTGGGTAAACATCGTGTCCCCCGCCTCCAGTTACCATTAGCCTTAGACGCCAGTTCGGGACCCCCTACAGGAGATCCGCCGGTTTTGACACCGACATTGGTGCTTTCATTGAGAGTTCCACTTTGACGTCGAGAGAAGGCTTGATGGCTCGCCTTGTTATCAAGGACAACATCGCCTCTGGGGGAGCCCTGGCTTTGGGCCAAACCCTCCGACTAGGCGGCTTCATCATGACCACCCGTTCGGCCGCCGGGCCGATGATACGTCTCCAACATATCTACTTTTCCAAACACTTTTGCCCTTGTTTTGGACTCTAACTTGCATGATTTGAATGAAACTAACCCGGACTGACGCTTTTTTCAGCAGAACTGCCATGATGTTGTTTTATGTGTAGAAAACAAAAGTTCTTGGAATGTCCTGAAAATCCTCGGAGGCACGTTTCGGAAAATATGAAAAATACTGGAGAAAGAATCAAGACCAGGGGGCCCACACCCTGTCCACGAGGGTGGGGGCGCGCCCACCCCCTGGGCACGCCCCCCTGTCTCGTGGGCCCCCTAACGCTCCACCGACCTCAACTCCAACTCCATATATTCTGTTTTGCGGAGAAAAAATTAGAGAGGAAGTTGCATCGCGTTTTACGATACAGAGCCGCCGCCAAGCCCTAATCTCTCTCGAGAGGGCTGATTTGGAGTCCGTTCGGGGCTTCGGAGAGGGGGATTCGTCGCCGTCGTCATCATCAACCATCCTCCATCACCAATTTCATGATGCTCACTGCCGTGCGTGAGTAATTCCATCGTAGGCTTGCTGGACGGTGATGGGTTGGATGAGATTTACTATGTAATCAAGTTAGTTTTGTTAGGGTTTGATCCCTAGTATCCACTATGTTCTGAGATTGATGTTGCCATGACTTTGCTATGCTTAATGCTTGTCACTAGGGCTCGAGTGCCATGATTTCATATCTGAACCTATTATGTTTTCATGAATATATGTGTGTTCTTGATCCTATCTTACAAGTCTATAGTCACCTATTATGTGTTATGATCCGACAACCCCGAAGTGACAATAATCGGGATACTTCTCAGTGATGTCTGTAGTTTGAGGAGTTCATGTATTCACTATGTGGTAATGCTTTGTTCCGGTTCTCTATTAAAAGAAGGCCTTAATATCCCTTAGTTTCCGTAAGGACCCCGCTGCCACGAGAGGGTAGGACAAAAGATGTCATGCAAGTTCTTTTCCATAAGCACGTATGACTATATACGGAATACATGCCTACATTACATTGATGAATTGGATCTAGTTCTGTGTCACCCTATTTTATAGCTATTACATGAGGAATCGCATCCGACATAATTATCCATCACTGATCCAATGCCTACGATCTTTTCACATATTGTGCTTCGCTTATTTACTTTTCTGTTGCTCTTGTTACAATTACTACAAAACCCAAAAATATTACTTTTTCTACTGTTACCTTTATTATCATACTACTTTGCTACTAAATACTTTGCTGCAGATACTAAGTTATCCAGGTGTGGTTGAATTGACAACTCAACTGCTAATACTCAATAATATTCTTTGGCTCCCCTTGTGTCGAATCAATAAATTTGGGTTGAATACTCTACTCTCGAACGCGGTTGCGATCCCCTACACTCGTGGGTTATCAAGACTAATTTCTGGCACCATTGCCGGGGAGCATAGCTCTTTTCTTTGAGTCACTTGGGATTTATATCTGTTGATCACTATGAAGAACTTGAAAGATGCAAAAACTAAGATTTTGCCCTCAACTACGAGGGGAGGTAAGGAACTGCCATCTAGCTCTGCACTAGATTCTCCTTCTGTTATTAGTAAACTTGCGACACCTAAACCCGCTTCTGCTATGAATTCTGATATGTCGCATGTTATTGATGATGCCACTTCTGCTATGCATGATACTTATGATGAAACTATTTTTGTGCGTGATACCACTTTGCCATTAGATGAATTTCTTGATGAACAACTTGCTAGGGTTAGAGAGAATGAAATTATTGAAGATGCTATTATTGATGATAGTGATGATGAAAGTTCTCCCCATGATTATGAATTACCTGTTGTTCCTGAGGGTTACGTTATGAATGAGGAAGCTGCTAGAGCTATCTTTGCTTGTAAAGATAGATATGATCTTAAAAAGGTTATTAGCTAAATGGAAGTAGCAGTCTGTTAATGATAGAATGAAACCTGACCCTACTTTTTCCACTTCACCTATTTGTGTCACTGATAAGGATTATGAATTCTCTGTCGATCCTGAGATTATTACTTTGGTTGAATCTGATCCTTTTTATGGCCTTGAATCTGAAACTGTTGTGGCACATCTTACCAAGTTGAATGATATAGCCACCCTGTTTACTAATGATGATAAATCTTGCTATTATTATATCCCTAAGATATTTCCATTCTCATTAAAGGGTGATGCTAAGACTTGGTTTAATTCTCTTGCTCCTAGTTGTGTGTGTAGTCCCCAGGATATGATTTATTACTTCTCTGCTAAATATTTCCCTGCCCATAAGAAACCAGCTGCCTTGCGGGAAGTATATAATTTTGTGCAAATCGAAGAAGAGAGTCTCCCACAAGCTTGGGGGAGGCTTCTACGATTACTTTATGCTTTGCCTGATCATCCTCTTAAGAAAAACAAAATACTTGATATCTTTTATAATGGACTAACCGATGCTTCCAAGGACTACTTGGATAGTTGTGCTGGTTGTGTTTTCAGGGAAAGAACAGTCGACGAAGCTGAATTACTATTGAATAATATGTTGACTAATGAAAATAATTGGACTCTTCCTGAGCCAATTCCTGAGGCAATTCCTAAACCAATTGAGCTAACTCAAGAGCCTATTCCTAAACCCACTCCAAAGAAGAGAGGTGTTTTATTTCTCAGTCTTGAAGATATGCAAGAGGCAAAGAAATCAATGAAAGAAAAAGGTATAAAAGCTGAAGATGTTAAGAATTTACCACCTATTGAAGAAATACATGGTCTTAATATACCGCATGTCGAAGAACCACATTGTCTTGATAACCGACACAGGTAGTAAAGGTAAATTCTCTCTATAGATATGATAAGGTTGAATTCCCTCTACTAAATTTCATAGCCCATGCTTAGATGAATTTGATGACTTTATGGCTAGACAAGAAAGTTTTAATGTTTATGTTGGTAGAGAAATAAAGAATAACGCTTTCGAGATAGGACGTGTGAGTGATTTTATGGCTAGAGTTAAAGGTGATCTTAAACTCATTGGCAAATATGCTTCTATGGTTGCTACTCAAGCTGAGCAAGTACTTAAAGCTCAAAATGATTTGCTTGATGAATTAAATAATAAACCTGATTTTGATGTTAGAGTGGCTACTAGAATTGGTAGAATGACTCAGGAACCTTTGTATCCTGAAGGCCACTAATGGAGTCATGTACCTAGGGTAGGGTCACAGACCTGATCTAAGTGCCCTGCCTAAAGACACCCTAAGAAGAGATCGCCTTCCAGTCGACCTACGAGGAACTCACTCGACTGACTTGAAGGACTCGACCATGAAGACTCACTCGACCACCAGAAGATCAAGAAGCACTCTGCACTGCAACGTCTGTAATTAAGTAGTCTTTATGATAGTTAAGACACTTTATGTGGGGCGTTACCAGTAATGCCCCGGACTTAACGCACCTTAAACCCTCTCCTACGTGGGCTGGCTGGGGTCCTGGCGCACTCTATATAAGCCACCCCCCTCCACAGGTAGAAGGGTTCGGCACCTTGTAATCCATATACGCATAATCCACTCGACCGCCTCGGGGCTCCGAGACGTAGGGCTTTTACTTCCTCCGAGAAGGGCCTGAACTCGTACATCTCTTGTGTTTACAACCTCTCCATAGCTAGGACCTTGCCTCTCCATACCTACCCCCCCCCACTCTACTGTCAGACTTAGATCCACGACAGTTGGCGCCCACCGTGGGGCGGGTGTTTTAGCGATTTTGTGGAGAAGTTGCGATTCTTCCAAGTACTTTCATCATGGTGGCTACTGGAGTTTTGGTCGAGGGTCGAGAGATCCGTCTCGGTGCTCTCCCCTTCGTCGCCGACGACTCCGCCTGGCTCCAGGAGGCTCCACTCGACGTCGATGCGCTCCCCGTCCGCGGTGCGACGCATTTTCGCGCATGTGTCCGCGGCGTTCTGCTGCGGCAGCCGTCGACCCCATATCGGTTGACTCCCCTATCGACCACCCTCCCGGTCTCCCGCCAGCGCAAGCGCTCGGGTCGGTCGAGGCTTCAGCGGTGGGTGAGACACGCGGTGGCTCACCAGACGGCCACCACCCAAGTTGCGGCAATCGAGCCCGACGAATCTCTTTACGGCCTGTTCGATCTGTCGACTGGCTCCGTAGAGACTGCATCCGAATGCGATAGCAGTGATCCAGCGGCGGAAACCCTGATGGTCGACGGGCCTCGCAGCCCCCCTGGCTTCGCCCGTGATGGTGGGGCAGACAACGGAGGCGACCCTGCACGAGACCACGAAGAGTACCAGCCCGAGCCACTCGACTCTCTGCAAAGAGAAGAACTTCGCCGTAGGAACATGGATGCCCTGCATACTCCCATCGCAGGAGAAACCCCCGAGGCTCGCGCCTTAGAGGAGGGACGTTTGGCCAATTTGGCCAAACGCGCTCGCCTGGAGAATCTTCAGCGAGCACTCGACGAGCGCGCGCGGCAACGAGTTCCCGACGCCAGTCGACGTCAACTCTTCCCGCCGACTCAGGTATATCGAACCCCAATCCAGAATTTAGCAGCTGCGACCCGTATAGCAGAGTCCATTCAGCCCTCTCAGTCGGAAGCTGGCAGAGGCTTGATGCAGATCAGAGATCTACTCCGGGCAGCAGGAGATCAGCATTCAGCCGTGTCGCAGTCACGCAACAGAATTCATAGTCGATCCGTCGCTGTGAATATGGTTCAGTCGGCTCACAGCCCCAGATCGCCTCCGCGACGTGAAGGGCGCGAGAATCGGCGAGACCAATTTGGAGACCGACACGACCGAGATGATAGGCGTCGAGTGCCCAATTCCCCTCCGAGGGGTGGGTCTTACGCTCCTCGGCAGCAAGATGACAGACGTCAGCTCAGTGCGGGGCGAAGAGTTCCAGTCGACCCCAGAGAACCAGGCTTCGACGCGCAATCCATTATCGTGCAAGGCTTGGTCGACCGGAACAGAGCCCATCAAGGTGGACTCGACAGAGATGCGCCCACGAGCAGTCGAGTGCACGTTTCCGGCCCGGAATGTTTCAGCAGAGCTATCAGAGCCGCAGTGATTCCTCCCAATTTCAGGTTGGCAACAGGAGTCAGCAAGTTCACCGGTGAGTCTAAGCCTGAAACTTGGCTTGAGGACTACCGAGTGGCAGTTCAGATTGGTGGTGGGAATGACGAGGTGGCCATGAAGCATTTGCCCCTCATGTTGGAAGGTTCTGCCAAAGCGTGGTTGAATCAGTTACCTCCTAGCAGCATTTACACTTGGGAAGACCTGTCCCGAGTGTTCGTCAGAACGTTTGAAGGAACTTGTAAGCGACCGGCTGGATTGACGGAGCTGCAAGTCTGCGTGCAGAAGACCAATGAGACTCTCAGGGAGTATATTCAGAGATGGATCACTTTGCACCATACTGTGGAGAATGTGTCTGGTCATCAGGCAGTCTGCGCCTTCAAGGATGGTGTCAAGAACAGAGAATTGAGTTTGAAATTTGGTCGAACCGGTGACATGACCTTGAGTCGGATGATGGAAATTGCTACCAAGTACGCCAACGGTGAAGAAGAAGACCGACTCCGAAGCGGCAAGCACAAGCCGAGTCAGTCGGAGAAGGGAAACACCAGTCGGAAATAGAAGCGGAAGGCTGAACCGGCAGCTCCTGGAGAGGCTCTGGCCATGACTCAGGGAAAGTTTAAAGGGAAACCAAAAGGATCCTGGAACCCTAAGAAGGTAAAGGATAAAGAAGGGAACGACGTGATGGATATGCCATGTCACATCCACACGAAGAAAGACGAAGAGGGGAATATCATTTACCCAAAGCATACCACTCGCCAATGTCGACTCCTGATCCAGCAGTTTCAAGGAAAACAGTCTAAAGACAAGGAAAAGGAGTCAGACAAGGCCGAAGACAAAGAGGACAGTGAGGAAGGATATCCGCATGTCAACTCCACTCTGATGATCTTTGCAGATGTGGAAAGCAAGAGTCGATTGAAAGTCATTAACCGTGAGGTGAACATGGTTACCCCAGCAAAAGCAAATTATCTGAAATGGTCCCAAACACCCATCACATTCGACCAATCTGATCACCCGACTCATATTGCCACCCCTAGGAGGCAAGCTTTGGTGGTTGATCCAGTTGTCGGAGGCACTCGACTGACAAAAGTGCTGATGGACGGTGGTAGCGGGCTGAATTTGTTGTATGCAGACACACTGAAAGGAATGGGCATTCCGATGTCCCGACTGAGCACCAGTAACATGAGCTTTCATGGAGTTATACCAGGGAAGAAAGCCGAGTCACTCGGCCAAATAGCTCTGGACGTGGTGTTTGGTGATTCGAAACATTTTCGCAAAGAGAAGTTGACGTTTGAGGTCGTGGATTTTCAGAGTGCATATCATGCCATTTTGGGGAGACCAGCTTATGCACGGTTCATGGCTCGACCATGTTACGTGTACCTCAAATTGAAGATGCCCGGCCCCAAAGGAGTGATCACTGTCACCGGTGATCGGAAAAAGGCAGAAGAGTGCTTTCAGAAGGGCTCAAAGATTGCTGATTCCCAGGTGACAGCGGTCAAGTTTGAAGAATACAAGCAAAACGCAGATCCGAGTGATTTGCTGCGATCCAAGAAACCCGCCACAGAATCTGCATTTCAGTCGTCCGGTGAGACGAAGCCTGTTCACATTCACCCGACCGACCCCAATGCAGCACCGACCCACATCTCCACAACACTCGACCCGAAATTGGAAGAAGCGCTCATCCAGTTCCTCCGTGAGAACTGGGACATTTTTGCATGGAAGCCCGCTGACATGCCAGGTGTTCCCAGGGGACTGGCTGAGCATCGCCTAAGAGTCGACTCATCAGCAAAACCAGTCAAAGAGCATCTTCGGCGGTCCGCCATCCAGAAGAGAAAAGCCATTGGTGAGGAAGTGGCTCGACTGTTGGCGGCAGGATTTATCCGAGAGATATACCACTCCGAGTGGCTCGCTAATGTCGTCATGGTTCCTAAGAAGGACAAGTCGCTCCGAATGTGCATTGATTTCAAGCACATCAACCGGGCCTGCCCGAAAGATCATTTTCCTCTCCCTCGCATAGATCAAATTGTTGACTCGACCGCGGGATGTGAGAGATTGTCTTTTCTAGACGCCTACTCCGGGTACCACCAGATCCGTCTGTACGGACCCGATGAGGTAAAAACAGCTTTCATCACTCCATTCGGGTGCTTCTGCTATATCACCATGCCATTCGGCCTCAAGAATGCCGGAGCCACATTTATGCGAATGATTCAGAAGTGTCTACTCACTCAAATCAGTCGGAATGTGGAAGCGTATATGGATGATATCGTCGTCAAGTCATGAAAAGGTTCCGACCTGCTCGCTGACCTCGCCGAAACATTTGCCAACCTCAGAAGGTATGATATCAAGCTCAATCCATCAAAGTGCACATTCGGAGTTCCTGGTGGCAAGTTACTCGGTTTTCTCGTTTCCGAGCGAGGGATCGATGCTAATCCAGAAAAGATCGGCACTATTCTCCGAATGAAACGCCCTGTGCGAGTGCACGATGTCCAGAAGCTTACTGGATGCTTGGCCGCATTAAGTCGATTCATCTCACGACTCGGTGAAAAGGCAATGCCTCTTTACCGACTGATGAAGAAGGCAGACAAGTTCGAGTGGACTCCAGAAGCTGATGCAGCGTTTGCCGAGCTAAAAGCTCTGCTCTCCACCCAGCCGGTGCTTGCTGCTCCAATCAGCAAAGAGCCTCTGTTGCTTTATATTGCAGCCACAGGACAAGTCGTCAGTACAGTGCTTACGGTCGGGCGGGAAGAGGAAGGAAAAGCTTTCAAAGTTCAGCGCCCAGTGTATTATTTGTCTGAAGTCTTGACTCCATCCAAGCAGAGATACCCTCATTATCAGAAGCTTGTGTATGGAATATACATGACCACAAAGAAGGTTGCTCATTATTTCTCTGATCATTCCATCACAGTCGTCAGCGACGCTCCACTATCAGAGATTTTGCACAACAGAGATGCAACTGGTCGAGTGGCGAAATGGGCGATTGAACTTCTTCCCCTTGATATCAAGTTTGAGGCAAAGAAAGCCATTAAGTCCCAGGCAATAGCAGATTTCCTCGCCGAGTGGATTGAACAGCAAGAGCCGACTGAAGTTCACTCGGAGCATTGGACCATGTTTTTTGATGGCTCTAAGATGTTGAATGGTTCCGGTGCTGGGGTTGTCCTAGTTTCCCCCAGAGGAGATAAGCTCAGATATGTGCTCCAGATTCACTTTGATTCCTCCAACAATGAGGCAGAGTATGAGGCCCTCTTATACGGATTGCGCATGGCCATTTCACTCGGCGTCCGTCGCCTGATGGTCTATGGCGACTCAGATTTAGTGGTCAACCAAGTGATGAAGGAGTGGGACGTGAGAAGCCCAGCCATGACTGGATACTGCAGTGCAGTGAGGAAGCTGGAAAAGAAGTTCGAGGGGTTGGAGCTCCATCATATACCCTGACTGAAAAATCAAGCAGCTGATGATCTAGCAAAGATAGGTTCCAAGAGAGGGGCCATTCCGAGTGGTGTGTTCTTGGAGCATATACGCACTCCGTCAGTCAAAGAAGACCCTTTCATCAAAGAAGCTCCACAGCCCAAGAGTGCCATAGATCCGACTAAGGTTGAAGTCCCAGCAGTAGTCGACTTGGTCATGGAGGTCTTGGTGGTCATTCCCGACTGGACAGTTCCGTATATCGCGTATATCCTGAGAAAAGAGCTCCCGGAGGATGAGGAAGAGGCTCGACAGATCGTCCGTCGATCTAAAGCCTTTACCGTAATCAAAGGACAGCTATATAGAGAAAGCGCGACTGGAGTTGGTCACAAGTGCATAACACCAGAAGAAGGTCGAATCATCCTTAATGATATCCACTCGGGAACCTGTGGTCATCATGCGTCCTCTCGGACCATCGTGGCCAAAGCATACCGAGCCGGATTTTACTGGCCAAAGGCGAATGAGATGGCAAAGGAAATAGTGGATAAGGGCGAGGGATGTCAGTTCTACTCGAATATGTCGCACAAGCCTGCATCAGCTCTGAAGACCATTCCACTCGTCTGGCCTTTCGCAGTATGGGGGTTGGACATGGTTGGTCCTTTGAGAACAGGGCGAAGTGGCTTCACGCATGTACTGGTGGCAGTCGACAAGTTCACCAAGTGGATTGAGGCTAAACCAATCAAGAACCTTGACGCCGGTGCTGCTGTTAGCTTCATCAGGGAACTGATATTCAGATATGGAGTCCCGCACAGCATCATTACGGATAATGGGTCGAACTTTGACTCGGAAGAATTCAGGGATTTCTGCAACTCTCAAGGCACACGAGTCGACTACGCTTCGGTCGCCCATCCGTAGACGAATGGACAAGCAGAGCGAGCCAATGGCCTGATTCTCAAGGGATTCAAACCCCGGCTGATGCATGATCCCAAGCATGCAGCTGGAGCTTGGGTCGACGAACTTCCCTCGGTGCTTTGGGGATTGCGGACCACACCTAATCGGTCGACCGGAAGAACTCCATTCTTCTTGGTCTACGGAGCTGAAGCAGTCTTGCCGAGTGATCTTATCCACAATGCTCCTCGAGTTGAGATCTACAACGAAGCAGAAGCTGAACAAGCGCGGCAGGACGCAGTCGACCTTTTAGAGGAAGAAAGAGAGATGGCTCTGATCCGATCGACCATCTACCAACAAGATTTGCGTCGTTTCCACGCCAGAAATGTGAGGGGTCGAGCCTTCCAGGAAGGAGATTTAGTTCTCCGAGTGGATCAGAAGAAACCACACAAGCTTGCTCCTTCTTGGGAAGGACCCTTCATCGTCACCAAAATTCTCCACAATGGGGCGTACCGTCTTTACAATGTCGAACATAATATCGACGAGCCCCGAGCTTGGAACGCGGAACTACTCCGCCCATTCTACACTTAAGTTTATCACTCGGATGAGTTGCAATAAAGTACTCCTGTAGTTCATGGATTTCAAAATAATAGTGTCATAGTTCCTCCATAATTTTTTTCACTTTTTATTTTTGTCCAATAAAATTTTCCTCTCAGTGGGTGACTTAGCCGCGAATCCGTTTCGCCTAAGTTTGTAAAAATCCTTACCGAGTGGTGAGCCAGACTCCCACTCGGAGGCTTAGCTGCGAATCCGTTTCGCCTAAGATTAAATAAAATCCTACCGAGTGGTAAGCCAGACTTCCACTCGGAGGCTTAGCTGCAGTCCAAGTACTCGCCTAAGATATAAAAATCCTACCAAGTGAAGAGCAAACCTCTCACTCGGGGGCTTAGCAGCAGCCCAGTGCTCGCCTAAGTTATAAAAATCCTACCGAGTGGTAAGCCAGACTTCCACTCGGGGGCTTAGCAGCAGCCCAGTGCTCGCCTAAGTTATAAAAATCCTACCGAGTGTTAAGCCAGACTTCCACTCGGAGGCTTA